>NC_064538.1:2071331-2368831 GCF_023856365.1 Brienomyrus brachyistius | reverse complement strand
GAAGATGTAACAGATGTGTGTTTCTACGGGAACCGGAGCCAGTATGTTTGCTTAATTAAAAGGGGCGTCGAAGCTGAGGGGAGAGAATCTGGAGTGCTGTTAGGGAGTCCTCAGGGAGAGCCACTCTTACTGTAATATAAATGCAGTATTATCATTGTCATTAATAGTAATAATGATGAGACTAAGAATACGCGGAGGCGGGATTGACCTCACTGGGGGAATGCAGTACACAGGTAATGAGGTGAAATCCAAACCGACGCTTCCCAGACATAGACGCGCGGGCTGGGAGACTCGGTAAAAGTCCTGCGGCAGGAGTGGGGGTCGCATTCAGCGCAGCCTGACCTCTGCATGGTCCGTCTGTGCTCGACATATGGCATTACACCAGGGAGGGGCTCTTCTCGCTCGGGCTACGGCACGCGTCTCTGATGAATAATGAGCGAGCTGCCCTCACGCTCCGGAGGCCGGCGCATGCCGGGGGGGCGGTGAGGCAGGGGGGGAAATTCTCCTTTCTGCCAGAGGGGGGTGCAAAGGAAGCAGCGGAAATCGCCCAGCATTCAGTTGCACCTGATGTGAATTTACCACTTGGAATGCTGACTTTGAGTGACCTCACTGTCACAGTCATGAAGTACAGTGATGCCTTCGGGGACATGGTGAACTTCTGCAGCCTGAAATACTCACGAGGTGAACTTACACAGCCTGAAATACTCGCAAGATGAACTTCCGCAGCCTGAAATACTCGTGAGGTGAACTTCCACAGTCTGAAATACTCACAAGGTGAACTTCCACAGTCTGAAATACTCACAAGGTGAACTTCCACAGTCTGAAATACTCACAAGGTGGACTTACACAGCCTGAACTTGTGCTTCCTGAAATACTCACGTCTTGATTGGACATGTCCCAGTATGGCCGCTCCCCATAGGACATGATTTCCCACATGACGATGCCGTAACTCCACACGTCACTGGATGAGGTGAACTTCCGGTACTGTATGGCTTCGGGCGCCGTCCATCTGATAGGAATTTTCCCTCCCTGAAAACCCAGGAAACCCAGAAACTGAGTATAATGAATATTTGCTGAATGCTAACAATCAGCAGTATATGGTGCTACCAAATTAAATTTATTGTGCCATAATAAAGGGAATGGACTGCATGCTGTATAATACAGAATATCCCAATATTCATAAAAATGGTGTCAAACATAGCAAGAATCAGAATTCAAAATCCCTGAGAAGCAAATATATGTTTTTGAATCTGTATGTGGTCGACTTCCCATCAAGATGAAAGTGGCTCTGGTTTACTCCGTAATGGACGAGCCGCGAAAACCCAGAAATCTTTGAATTATTCATCTGGAAAGTGCATCTGATTCCGCAAAAGCTTTCACATTTAAAACTAAAAAGAGAGGAACACCCTTCCCTCCAATAATTTACAGACACGGGAGGGTGAACGTTTGCCTTTTTTTTTTTTTATCTGAAAGGCGTGAATAGGAAAATAACATGCTGAGGTCACCGCTGATTACCAGGCTTGCCGGCTACCCTGCCGGTCCTGTGAACTTGGCTAGCGAGCCGAACGCATGCTTTTATTCATAGTTTGAGGACTGCCGATAAGCCTCTTTAGCAGTTAAGAGCAGGAAGCAAAGAGCGAGTTAATGACGTGTGTTTCTGCTCCCTCACCAGTGCGCTCGTGTAGGTGGGGTCCGACGTGTCGTCCTCCAGGAAGCGGGACAGGCCGAAGTCGGACACCTTACACACCAGGTTGCTGTTGACCAGGATGTTGCGGGCGGCCAGGTCCCGGTGCACGTAGTTCATGTCAGAGAGGTATTTCATGCCAGCAGCGATGCCACGCAGCATGCCCACCAGCTGGATAGCCGTGAACTGCCCGTCGTTTTGCTGGCGAGACGCAGGGAGAGAACGGCATGGGTGAGTGACCCAGCCCACTGCCTTCTGATTACGAGTCGGGTTCGGGCCGACATTCCGCGCCCGGCAGAGCGCTTAAGCGCACTGATACGGAACGCAAAGGTTGCTGGCTCCAGTCCCAGCAGAGTCTCTGCTGTAACACCACCATGAGAGGTGCTTAACCTTAATTGCCTGTGTAAATATATTCAGGGGTACGAATGGGTAAAATCATAAGTCATTTTGCATAAAAACATCGGCTAAATAAATGAATTGAAATAGCACCTTTGCCCAATGTTCTGAAGATAGGTAATTCAGTGCTGTGTAATGCATGGATATAAAATGTGCGTGTGTCTGCATGTGCATGTGTCTGCATGTGCGTGCGTGTGTCTGCATGTGCGTGCGTCTGCATGTCTGCATGTGCGTGTGTCTGCATGTGCATACGTGTGTCTGCATGTGCGTGTGTCTGCATGTGCGTGCGTATGCATGTGCGTGTGTCTGCATGTGCGTGTGTCTGCATGTGCGTGTGTCTGCATGTCTGCATGTGCGTGCATCTGCATGTGCGTGTGTCTGCATGTGCGTGCGTCTGCATGTGCTTGTGTCTGCATGTCTGCATGTGCGTGTGTCTGCATGTGCGTGCGTATGCATGTGCGTGTGTCTGCATGTGCGTGTGTCTGCATGTCTGCATGTGCCTGTGTCTGCATGTGCGTGCGTATGCATGTGCGTGCGTATGCATGTGCGTGTGTCTGCATGTGCGTGTGTCTGCATGTGCGTGCGTCTGCATGTGCGTGCGTGTGTCTGTATGTGCGTGCGTCTGCATGTGCGTGTGTCTGCATGTGTGTCTGCATGTGTGTGTGTCTGCATGTGCGTGCGTCTGCATGTCTGCATGTGCGTGTGTCTGCATGTGCGTGAGTCTGCATGTCTGCATGTGCGTGTGTCTGCATGTGCGTGCGTGTGTCTGCATGTGCGTGCGTCTGCATGTGCGTGTGTGTGTAGGTTATGCATACATATATTACACTGTGGGGACCAAATGTCCCCAAAATATGATAAAAACCTGTTATTTTGATGCTGTGGGAAAACTCAATTTTATAAAAATCATGACTGTAATCAAAAAACTAACAATGCCAAAAGTCTTGTATTTTGTTAGGTTATTTATGGCTTAGGTTAGAGCTGGGTAGGGGTTCAGGATGTCATTGTTAGGATTAGGGTTGTGCCTAATCTCTCTCTCTCTGTGTGCCTGTGTGAATGTGTGTGTGTGTGTGTGTGTGTGTGTGTGTGTGTGTGAATGTGTGTGTGTGTGTGTGTGTGTGTGTGTTGCACTGCAATGGACTGACATCCCATCCAAAGTGTCTACTGTCTCCTGGGACATATTCATCAGGCTCCGCCAGTGGCATAGGAGTTTAATACTGAGTGGGTGGGACACAACTTAACAAAGGTCTATTTATAGGGGGGGGGGGTACATGTTCTCTTCCTGGTTCCTACGCCCCAATTAACCCATAATGGATAAGTGGAATACGGATGTATAGGTGGATGAATGGATATCTGTTGTTTAAAGATTTCAGTTTAAACAACTATTAAACTATTTACAATATCCCCAAAAGCAGCCCCTACAGCAAAAACCAGCAGGTTCTGCATCATCTCCTGCTACTGAAACCTCCACCTAGTTCAGCCACCACCTGTCTGCGTGCTAATGACACGTCAAGGGCAGCAGGCTGTGTTTTGACGGAGCTACAGCCACATCAGTCATCTGTCCGACAGCCCGGCACAGTGAGAGTCTGACGGGGGCCGCACATCGGGGGGGTTTTGTAAAAGGGCCCTGAGCCGCTTAGGTGTACAGACCACTCTGTACGCACTGTACACACTGTACACACTGTACACACTGTACACAGCCCCAGGGACCAGCACAGTGACTGACTCACAGGTAGGACTGAACCCTGCATGCCGATTGGCTTAAACGTGTTCAAAGGGGTGTTTTTTTTCCCCTCCACCAATGAACACTCATGAAAAATATCGCTGTTCACACTCACGTGGCTCTGACTCTCTTCAAAAACAGTGACACTGCATGAGCCCCAGAACAGACAGGGGCAAACACTGCAACATTCAGCCTGCCAACCTGGTGCAGAAACAACCAAAAGAAGCCCAGTGGAAATTTTCCATGCTTGCACCATTAATATTAATGTCAAAATAAATGTAAGCAATCAAGTTTTGGTTATTTTGCAAGCTGATATTTTAAGGAGAGACTCTTTTCTAGCCAAGACTGCAGCCACATTTCTGTTGAGCAGTGATAATATCCAGTTTGTTCGGTGTTAACTTATTTATCACTGTAAATGGAGAGAGCAGTTTGGCAATAGGATGCACATGATAGGTTTTAGTAGTTGTTTTTAATATGCATCAGTGATTCAAACCGTGTTTCGTAACAGTATCGCATGTGAGACTGCCAGACCTGCTGAAGCTAAGATTACATTATAGACAGCAGAAGACCAGTCATGGTCCCATTGATACACTTCATTTACTTAAAGGCTCAGTTGCTCAGCTGCGACAATATCCTTCTGAATTCCTCGTTTATTTGAACCATCAAGAAGTAAATCTTTAAGGAAACTATATACTTTTCCATAAAACGTATAATTTGTACAGCTATCTGTGACGAGCTAACAAAATGCAATATCACTCATCTGCAAACGTCAGTGAAAGTTTTCCCGCGACAGCTGCCAGTGGATCACACTGAAGAGAGCAGATTCTGTTCATTCTGAGCTGAACGTATGAATTATTAAGACTCCGTCACTGGTGCCTGGGTGCAGATCCTGTTTTGCAGTGTGATGCCCCTGCGAAAGTTTCAGCAAGTCTTACACACCGCTGTACCTGTCAGCGTGATTCATCACTTTGGCCAGTTTCGTCCTCTCAGTGGATGGGCTCTCCCCTCTCACCTTCCGCGCAGGCGGAAATGAGGTAGACGGCTGACCGGAGATGAGCGTGTTAAGAGGATTTGCCACCAGGGGGCGCAGTCCCGGCACCCTTTTGACCCGCCTCTATTTCAACGACATGTTGGGATCTCCGCCCCGGGAACACGGCTAAGTTCAGACACGCATCGTGTCACCAAAAATCAAATCGTATGTGTCCGCGCCAAACTGAACGAGCAGTAAAAATTTTGGACGCTTTCATTTGTAAATTTACGCAAATTTCAACCTCCATCACTAGACTTGACAATCGTACATGCTACTCGTCTTCCTTCAGGAGACTCTATCAAGCCGTAGCCGTCTCGCTGTCTACTCAGCTCTGTCAGGTCATGATTCATGAGCTGCCTGGCGCCCGAATGATCTTTCTTTGTGAGCGGCGCTGACATGAGAAACGGAACTGGGCATCCTTCTGACAGCACTATCATACGAGACGGCAACACATGGCTAATCACTGCGGACTCAATAACTTGCTGACATTTACGAAGCGCAGAAGATCAGTGAAAGAGAGGTAAGTATTAAAGAGCTTCACAATCCCCATGAAATACCTAAATAAATATTGTGAAGAACAGATGCAAGCCGACTTGGGGGGTGGGAGGGAGTCGAAGAGGGCACCCACCCTGAGGAAGGAGTCGAGCGAGCCGTTCTCCATGAACTCGGTGACGATCATGACGGGCATGGTCTTGGTGACCACCCCCTCCAGGTGGATCACGTTGGGATGCTCGAACTGGCCCATGATGCTGGCCTCGCTCAGGAAGTCACGCCTCTGCTTCTCCGTGAAGCCGGACTTCAGGGTCTTGATGGCCACCAGCATCTCCCGCTTGCCCGGGAGCTTGAGACTGCCGCTGCACACCTCTCCGAATTCACCTGGGGGGAGGGGTGCGGCAGAGCTTGGAGGCAGAGCCCTTCACACACGCTAAATCCATGTAAGACACGGGACACAGGGGGCGCTAATGAGGCCCACTAAACACAAACATGTCAAACTGCACCCATGTCAACATTAACCCAAAAAAGTCTGGGAATCCTCAAACATGACCGTCCTCTCTGCCTCCCAGTATCTGTGCTAACCAGCTGACCTCCTTTCCACACGCATCACCTCACAAAGGAGAGGCAAGAGGGAACAACCCCAGCAAAATGTATAGACGTTACCCCCCTCCCACTGAGGGAACTTATTACCAGAGTCCATATAAACGGGGAATTTTAGACCCCACTAACCTACAAGGGAATTAACACCTGACCTACACAAACATGGATTTCTGCATCCTTGCAATTCTTCCGACTCAAATTTTTTAGCAAGGATCAGCAGTATCAATGCAACTATCTGTGCTCATATTCCAATACGAACAGCAGGTGGCGTATCAGTGAACTGTTGCTTTCCCATATCTCCCACATGAGATGTTTGAATCCTGCCCCAGGTGTCTATATGTGGAATTGCATGATCACCTGGATTTTATGCAGGTACCCACTGGACACTCCAGTTCCCCCCAGAATTCCCGAGACATGCAGCCTGGTGAAGGGGTGCCTCGGAATTGCCTGCACGAGTGTGTGCATGCGTGGCTGCCTGTGCTAGCCCTGCGATGGACGGGTTTTTGTCACTCTGAAATGTTCGTAACCCTCCCCAACCAAATAAATGTACCCTAATTTAAGTAGTCTGTTCACATGGATTGTCATAATCAGACTCCCCCTAATAAAGGCTGACCCCTCCCTTTTTCATAAATCTCTAGGCTGTAAGCCCCTTGATTCTGTACTGTGTTAGTGGGTAGAGGATGGATGGATTACCATTTTCAAGCTAAAATAATGTAATACATTTAACACTTCTACCACTTTTTTTATCTCCAAAAACACAGCCTCTGGTCCAAGCCTTAAAACAACTTGCCAACGTGTTTGGACTCCCCAGGAAAATCCACACTGTCGGCATTCTGCGGTTCTAGCACCGTCCATTTTTGCCCTCCTCTTCCAGGTTCGTCCCCCATTCCTTCTGCTTCGCTGAGCAGGAGCCTACCTGCGCCAATGACCTGCTCGATCTTCACGCAGGAAATGTCGATTTCCTTGGCGAATTCCCTGACAGCCTCATTGGGATCCTCATATGTAAACGGGTCAATGTAGATCTTCATCCCTGGAGTCACTTAGAGAACGGAACCGCAGCTGTAATTATCTCCGGACTGGTGAAACATCCCTTCCACACACACACACACACACACACACACACACAATCTCAGGCTAAACCCAGCGGCTGGGTCAAAGATCTGTCTTTAAAACCTGAAATCTGATGCTGCAAAGCAGGTAGACATTTTCAATTTCAGATAGGAGAAAATGCCGATGGCACACGAGTGATGGTGCTCAGGGTGACAAGGTGCAACTAAAGGGAAGGAAATTGAAGGCAGATTTTAGCACGCTGGCAGATGTTAGGTGGAGTAATTCAGGGAAGGGGATCAAAGCCCAGTGGTCACCTTTCAAACAGTTTTCACCAGTTTTCACAACCACCCACATAACCGTGAACTGCACGTGAGCGGCTGGCCTGGGAGCAGGAGATACACTTCAAAAACCTGCTCATAACTGTGTCCAGTTCCAGGAAATAAGGCGGCATTTCAGCTGCTCTGGAATTCCTTTTTGTGGTCCAGCTAGTAACTGAGAAGTGACACAGATTTCTGACTCGTTTGGTCGCACCACAAACCCAGCACAGGGCCCAAACTAGTGGAAACCACACCTAGTGAAGTAACACACCCCTCACACACGAGATTTCACCACCAAAAAAGGCAAAGACACTAGAAAATAATATGCCTGCTGCCTTGCAGAATGGCTTGGGGCACCATTTCTGCAGGATTAGATTCTATTGTGATAACTATGAATCTACAGGCAAGGAACCAGAAAGTATTTTAAGCGAGTTTCAGTAAAAAGTGAAAGCTAAGGATTTATAAATGGATGTAACGTCTTTTATGGTACGGCCTCTTCTCCTTAATCTTCCTAAATCTCCCCAGTTAAACCTCAGACACGAACATGGCGTGAAGAGCGTATCCGTGCTCAGCACCTGACCTAATCCAAACCTGCCTTTGTAGCGCGGGGCAGCCCGGCCTATCTCAGACCAAGCAGAACCAGAAACCCCCAATCCGAGCTACCATGACGGCTTGCCAGCAATACCCGACCTGCGGCTTTTGGTGGCCCGTCCTGGAGGTGCCGGGGATGGCAGATATTACGCTCGACCTCCTTTATCTCTCACACCTCAATGCTTAATAACTTCCATACTTTTAGGCGCCATAAATACTGTGTTTTGTGTATGTGGTTCCCCTGAGCTGTCAGCATTGCAAGTGCAAATAAGGAGCCGTTGAAGTCATACTGAGCGTCTTTGTGTGCGTGGGACGTCCGGTCTGGAATCATGGGCTTTTGCAGAAAGGTGGCGGGCACACGCAGTCGCAGTGTCCCCCAGAACAGGGTCCAAGTGGGTGGGGAAAATAAAATCCCCGGCCCAATAAAACAGGCCCTGGACAACGAGGGCTTCTGGGATCGCAGTTTCAGAGCCCTGTCAGACGAGAGGGTCGAGCTATTTTCAGATTTTACTTAGAAGGCTCCGCTCCATAGAAAGGCCCCGAGGGAGACTAGTTTAAATACTAGAACCAGTGGCCATAAGTGGAAATTAGCGGGAGAACATTTTAAAATGAATTTGAGGAAGCACTTCTTTACACAGGGTGTAGTTAGAGTATTAAGTGTAGCGCAAGATAAAACCCTGGGTTCCTTTAAATCAGAGCTAGATAAGATTTTGCCAACTCTGAGGTATTAGTTAAGTTCTCCCCAAACGAGCTTGATGGGCCGAATCGCCTCCTCTCCTTTGTAAATTTGTTATGGTCTTATGCACATAGCATGGTGGAGTGAAACGTGGCTGAAACTCAGAGAACAACAGAGACGATGGAAAAACGGGGAAGAGTGAGATCTTCCGTGGCTTTAGGATGGTGTGTGATACACAGGTGCATGGAGGTGAGCGGTCAGCACCCCCAGTTTGGCAGGTGTACTGGGAGGAGCGGATACTCACTGTGCCCACTGGTGTAGTGCTGCAGCTTGTCTGTGTACTCTGACTCCGCCCTGTCAGAGCCCCGCCTCCTGACGGGACGACAAATGGCCTTAAAGCGGGGGTACAAGGAGGGAAGGTGCCTTGCCAGAACTCTACACTCCCGGCCGGCTGTCTGCGTGCCGACCGTGTAACACCGTTACTGCCGCACCACGCGGCAAAGGCCCGGGCTACATCCAGCGCGAGACCTTGGAAACGGACACTAGGACGGCCTGCTTTTAACATTATCTTCAATTTCTGGGCTCACTTTAGTGGCTTGATTTAAAGGTCGTTAACATTTTATGGATGGTTAAAAAGCAGTAAACGACACAGCGTCCAGGAAAAGGTTGGCAGGGAGACAAGAAAAACTCACCGGTTACAAACGATGATGATGACTACAACGGCGACGAGGAAGACGACGCCAGCGGCGGCCGAGCCGACGATGAGAGGCAATTTCTCCTGAAGGCTGGTTTTGTACTCCTCTGTTGGAGCAGAACCTTTGGTTAGAACTTCTAAAGCAGGTAGAATGAAAGCAGATGTATAGCTCTGAACTGCATTTTCCACGTGCCTCCTGAGTTACGAAGCAGTAGTCAGTAGGGTGGTTAACAGAGATGGAATTCATTCAAGGATGTAAGTTCTAGTCCCAGAATTATCTGCCAGTGCTCCAAAATATGAACATTTGGTTGATGTTCTTCTAGAACAGTTTCCTAGGGATCCCCAGTCCACATTTTTGCTTGTTCCCAGTTCCCAACACACTTGAACAGAACAATCCATCCATTTTCTGTAGCTGTATGTCCTACTCAGGGTCATAGGGGGTCTGGAGTCTATGGGTGTTAGACAGGGAGCAACCCAACGCAAGGTACCCACACATGTCAATCTTACCTATGGGCTTTTTAGCAATTCCAATTAACCTCAGTATGTTTTTTGGACTATGGGGAATCCATGTCTTACAGGCGTGATGAAACAGTGCTAACCACTGCACCACCATGCCCCCCCCCCCTCCAAATGAACAATCTAGAACACTAAATACCTGAATACCTGGTTCAGGCGTGATAGGAGCTGGGAGGGAGCAAAACTGTGGGCTGTCTGAAGGCCCTTGAGGACCGGGTGTGGAAACACTGTTCTAGGAGAGCAGGACACGCCTAGTAAAGGCTGTAAGGTTAGAAGGTGGGTGGGATGCTGAGGGCCACAAGTCCAGGAGACCATTTCTATGGCTGTCACGTCAAAGTTGGTCTGAGGAGCAGGCATGCGGTGGGGGTCTGGTCTGGAGAAGGATGTGAACCTAGAGGAAGGTTTTCAATGCGCTGGGGCTTATTGCTCCCCAATTATTCATGTGCATTTACTGCACGGCCATGGTCAGACAGCTAGCTATTTTTGAGGAACGCTAATGACAATTATAGGCTGGTTCTTTGTGATCTGAAGTCATACGTATTAAAACATTCATCTTGTTTTCTGCTGACAACTGCAGGAATAGTGTGTACCACTAAAGAATGGCACACTTCAGCTTAAATGAATGCTACATTATTTTTGGTAGCATTCATAGAAAGCAATTAATAAGGATGCACAACATGAAAATCCAGAAGGCTGCAAATCCCTTTTCTATAAAGACGGCCACACCTTCTGTCATGGTCTGGAAGTACATCTTGCCACTGTAGCGTCCAAAGCCGGCCACTGTCCTGGCCCGCACCTGGAACACGTAGATGGTGCCAGACTTGAGACCCTGGACGACCGCTGTGTTGGTCTGGCTCTTCACCATGGATGAGTTGTACTCTGCTTGGTCCTTCAGGGTGGAGAGCAGACAAAATATTCTCCAGATAACTTCACGTCAGTTCACTGCTATGAGATCTAAGGTCTGCTGATAGGGCTGATAGGAAAGCTAATCGTTGTAAATAGGTTAAGCGCCACCCCTCCAATACACAAACGCACTCACCCAAACCGTCCCCGTTCAAATAATGAGTATTTAATGAGTGAAAGAAAAATGAGCAGCTCCTTTGGAATTTGGCTGGAACTAAACCCAACTAGCTCCAGTGGAAGAGGCTCGGCAGTTTAAATAAACAAAAACCGATTTGTTTCATGCATGAATTATGGTGAAAGGAACAAGATTTCCAAACATCTGCTGCTAAGTGGTGAAGCTACAAATTGGGGAGGATCCAGCTTCAGTACGACGTCCTTCCCAGCTCACAATAACTGTCCCCAAGGCAGGCTTACAGTGTTTGGACAGGCAAATGTCTCCTTTGTATCTGAGCAGAGCTCTCAACCTCATTTGCAGGTGGTCCATGGAAAATTCCATGTGCATTCAAATGCAGTTTTGACACTCCAACTGTCAACGGTCAAGTCAAACTGCCTGTTCCACATCGTCTCGTCCTTCAAAGGTCGTTAGCACACAAAATCAAACAGAATATGAACTTAATCGGCATAGCTGAATCCCAAAACACTTTAGGTTAAGTGCGCCGCAGGAATGAAAAGGAAAAGCTATTGTGAGATCTGGAATTTCTGTCCAGTTTCGCATTTGGATAAGAATGACATCTCACACACAACGGTGAAACTTTCGGCTTAGATTCCTATTTCTCGAGTTTGTTTTTTATGCTTGTCAAACTATCTATGGCAAAACTCAAAGATGGCTCTGATTCTTCGTAGGGTCTTGGAGATGTCTCCCACTTTCCATACCAGGTATCTCAAGTCATCTTGAAATGGGATCATCACAAGGTCAGAGATGCTCGTCATTCTGACTGCCATCGACGGCGTATCGCAGTCTAAACCAGGCTCTGGCTCATTTTTTCACTGTAGCACTGATCCTCCCAACTTCTACAGCTTAGCAGCACGACAATGTGGAGGAAAAATAGATTTTGCAGGTCTAAAGTGATCAGTCTTTAAGTGTCAAATACACCTTTGCACCTACATACCTCAAACATTCATTGTTTAGTCTTAAAATTATTTCTTCCGACTGTACTATCAAACAGGGTTGTACACTGGCGTATGGGGCAGTACTGCACACCCCGGTCCCAGCTCTGTGTGTTTGAATTGGCGTCTTCTCTTCATGTCATGCCGACCTGGGCTTCCCCTGGGTATTCTAGCATTGTAGGATAGCCCCAAAGCATGCACCTATGGAAGCCGGTCTCTTGAAAATGCCCTTGGTACATGTACTAGAGTGCGTGCTCAGTGGCAGATGGACATCCCATGCAGAATGTCCCCAGGCTCGTCCACTGTACCTCCTAAGATAGACCCCAAGGTCAGTGTGACCCTATACTGAATAAGGGGTTAGAAGATGGATGGATGGATAGATGGATGGATGGGGATAGATAGACAGATAGACTGGCATCTATAAAAGCTTCTGTGTTTCAGTAGGTTAGGACAGTGCACCTGTAGTCAGGAGCTGGCAGTTGCGAATCCCATGCTCAGCAAAGCCATTTCACTGTCTGCATCCTAGGCCATGCTTTTAATGCCTAATTGATGCAGGGACTGACTGAGCCTGCTTTTGCAAAAAACATGTGCAGTGTACGATAAGGAGTGAGAGAGAGAGGATGCAGTGTACGATAAAGAGAGGATGCAGTGTATGATAATGAGAGAGAGGATGCAGTGTACGATAAAGAGAGAGGATGCAGTGCATGATAATGAGAGAGAGAGGATGCAGTGTACGATAAAGAGAGGATGCAGTGTATGATAATGAGAGAGAGAGGATGCAGTGTATGATAAAGAGAGGATGCAGTGCATGATAATGAGAGAGAGAGGATGCAGTGTACGATAAAGAGAGAGGATGCAGTGTACAATAAAGAGAGAGGATGCAGTGTACGATGAGAGAGGTGAGGAACACACATCGATAGAGCACACTGCCACACACAGCACACCACAACAGGGATGAGACCCCAAGTCCAGCCATGTGGTGGGTGACACCTCAGCATCACACTAGTTTGAATGGAACAGGATAAAGCTTTTCCCCAGCGGCTGGAGTGCCAATGCTGCTGGCCTTGCTCAAGGGCCCAGCAGAGTAGAAGCACTCTGGGCATTCACAGGATTCAAACCAGCAACCTTCTGATGCCAGCACACATCCCTAGGCTCAGAGCCACCACAGCAGCATTTAAGCTGACCAGATAGACTGGATTCGTTCTTTAGAGAAAGCTGGTAGAATATATAGTACTGTGCAGTAATACATTAAAAAGGAAGAATTTCTTCTGTTCTCCATAAAGTTACAGATATCTGATGACTAGATAAACACCCCTTCGGTTCCCTCTCCTCAGAGGTACCCCAGACATTTAATTTATGCGTTAAATGTCACCAGCAGCTCAATTAACTAAATGACTTAATAAAATAACTCAATGAGGTAGTGATCATCCAAACAAGGTCGGGTAGTAGGCCAGTCAGAAGAAACATGGATGTTTGGACGGTTGCCGCAGATATTTGGGTGACTTTAGCAGAGGTTTTGAAACGGCTAAGCTGACACACTTTGACAGACGTTTCGTGGTAGCACTTTGATTGCATTTTACTGTTATTCGTGCCCCATCAAGTATTACACCAACATTAACATCATTTGAACATAATTTCCTTTGACTGCCTGAAACGGCAAAAACAAAGGCAGCAATGACAGAGCAGTAAGAACATCTGCATGGATTTGAGGGACTGCTGAAGTGTGAGGGTTTGCAGACACCCAGCACCGTCTGCATTCCTGATCCGTATGAGAGCACAAAGGCTGAGGTCCGGAGTCACAGCAGCCGCCAACATCTGCCAGAGCGCGACCCAGGGACAGCGGCAAACTGGCAGCCGGACGGAGAACAGCTCAGCTGCGTCAGACACAACCTTCTGTCACTCTCACTAATTTTACAATATGAATCGACTAAACTAAAACCAAAATGTCTGAATCTGCGGTACAGTACAGTAAGTGCCTTTACCCACATACCTGCTATAACAGGCACCCTCAGAATTTAGAAAATTCTTTCTTTTTTAATACTTAATTTTTATTTTACTTATACTTCTCCTTTTGAATTTTTATAGCGAAAGTGTGCAGTTCCTTTTTTTTTATTAAACTCGGGTGAACAGGTTTTATATGCTAGTCAGGAATGGTTAATGCTAGATTAGCATCTTTCACTGGGAAAAGGCGGTAAGCAGTTTGCTATGTGGAGACTTTGTGTGCATAATGAACTGTGAAAATAATGTTGCTATTGTTACAAGCCTTGGTATTTTATATCCAGTAAAAGAAAAATAAATTCAAAACTGGAATCTTTAAAACTGACTGGCAACCAAACAATATAAAAATTTCTCAGCTCTCAAAAGGCAAGAAGGGAATCCTTAGCCTCCAGCAGTGGCTACATATGTCAGGGTATGAAATAGCCTGTTTAGAAGATGTCTGGTTCCTGACGGGTGGATGAACAACAGACTCTCTCCCTGCTCACCTTCTCGTAGTACTGAAGCTCATAGTCCAGGACGACACCATTTGGCTGGTCTGGCTGGGACCAGGACAGTGTGATGCTGTCCACAGCCCGGCTGACCTGATGCATGATGGATACTGCGGATGGCGCTAGAGAGACGGAGATATGGGTGGAGTCACACACAAATCGGACGATGCCGATACGTAACAAAACACAGCACCGAGGCTTTTGGCAAAGCATTTTCTTCAAAAAACAACAAGTTGAAACTTAAGTCCTTACCTTTCTCATCTTTAATATTGTGTAAATAAAGTTTTATGACTTCTGGAAAAGAACTTGAGCTATAATTTGGAGCCATCTGTCCTTCAGTGAGAGAAATTACCGCAGGTAACTACGTGACAGCCCACTACAGCACATTTCCACATCACGGGGACAGACTGCCGTGAAAAGTACGAAAGCAACTTGGGCTTCGGTTTATAAAAAATGTGGTAAGTCAGCAAATGAAAATAGAGGTGACCTTGCGCTCAGTGTTTTGTGAACGCAGCCTTAAATGAGCGGAGAGGCTCTGTTCAGGATAAACCCTTGCGTCCCTCAAGTCAATGGCGACCGAAGATGACAGACAAGGACAGCAAACGGCGGAGAGGACGACATTACTGTGTCTGGCTCACAGCTTTCCTATCACCTTGAACAATGTTATGGGTCGGACACATTCCACCGTTTACCTTCATATCTTCCTTCAGTTGTGCCCTTGAATTGTTCATTTTCAAAAAGGGGGGGGGGGGTCCCATAAATTGTATTCATGTGGACCAGACCTTGGTTTCGGGATGACAGAAATTTTGGACAGGCGGCAAAGTGATATATTGACGCAAACGTGTTTTTCAGTCTCTGAATGTGGAGCGACGGTTATCGCAATCAAGGGCAATGCTGGCCAGCATCGACCTGCAACTGCAGTTATGACGCTGCTGATTGCCACAGGGATCGCCTCCCATCGCAAAGTACAATCCGAGGCTGGTGCGGGTCCGCTGCTCACGCGACACTGCAGTTTTGGACGCAGACGAGCTTCCTGGAGTCCTGCCGTTAAATGGACCGAGGCTCATTAAAACGCCCCTGTAAGGCGCAGCGTGTCGGACTAAACACAAGGAGCGAGACGGAGAACCTTGTTTGAGGCAACGCGGCCGGGATTTATGGCGGTTGCGCCTTGGCTCGGCAAACGCAGCGCCCTGGCAACCGACCCGCGAGCTGGAGCGTGGCGATGACGGCGGTCTCCAGAGGCCATCGGCGGAAAACACACAAAAAAAACAGGCCACCATCTGACAGACCTGACTGCTTGAGGAAATTCCGGCAATTGGAGACGGTTGTTTTCGTTAGCTGGCCTCTGCTAAGCTAATAATAATCATTCTGAAATATCTGAGTGTTCAGCCATAAAGCCACGAGGGGGGAAATGTTTAGAGTGCAATCAAGCGAATCAGACGGCACCCGTGTCCAGATTCCGCTCAGGCGACGACCTTCGACCCCTTCATTTCGTGTTCATCAGGTCCCAAGCATGCACATTTTGCAGCAGGCTTGGGGGGTGGGGGGGAAAGGAGAACTGCTCTTCACAGATGAAATCATCAAAGGAGCATTAGTTACAGGCCAGCCACCGTTAGCATCGGGCTGCATCTCGTGCAAGGTAATGATGCGTTTCATTCAGAGAATCCATTCCACATATAATAGATTATTTTATGTCTTTTGGCATTTTCTGTTTCGCACAAGCTATTTAAATGCTATGAGAAATGTCTCTCATTAGCAGGCTGTGCTCTTTTCTTTCTTGGGACAGTGAACATTAGCCATATTTTAGCAAGTTTAACTTTAAGTCTCCTTGCACTTCAGCCGCCGCATCTTAAATCACTCTTGACGCAACATGTAAAAATAAGCCGAACATAAATAAGAATTTGTTTAAAACAACATTAGGATAGACAATAAGTCACAGAAAATTTACTGCGACCCAGAAACAGATTAACGGCTGTTTTTTTTCCATCCTTGTCAGGGTTGAGAGGTACTTAAAATATATTTTGTTATAAAACAACAACTCATTATTATTACTGTACCATTCTGTATGAGAAACGCAATAACCCTGTCAGCACAAAGAGACCATATCTGAGAAGGCAGACATTCTATCAACAATCATTTATGCGATGGTGTAATGCACCGTGCGCCGGCAAATCACAAGCGCACACTTACATAGCACGGCAAACAGTATCACAGCTGTGGATGCAGGCTGCAGATAGCACTGACCAGTTACATCTGTCCGCGGTGACGGCCCCACCATTAACACCGTCCCTGGCTGTACGTCTTCTGCGAACAGAAATGTGTGGGATGCGTGTCCACCAAGAAAAGACCGTGGCTTGTAAATCTGGGGCTTTTCCCTATTAAACCAGACTAATACTGCTGGAGAAATGTCTGGTTTCCCAGTTCATCGCTGCACTCATGTCCATCACCTGCGTTTCAGTTTAAATGCAGAATAATGAACACATACTGCTGTTTGTGAATGGAGGGGTTACACGTGAGTTTGGAGCCGTGGATGACAAATGGAAGGAACAGGTAAAGTGATTATCCCCATAACCAAGCAAATTACAATAACATCTGCAGTAATAAACGGTGAAGTAACACCGCAATTAATCAAATTTAAATCCATCTCCACTGAAGAATCCTCACACTCTCGTTAATGCTAACATATCGCAATAGTGTGAAGGTAGTTATTCTTTACAGGAAAAAAGAGGAACAAGAATAATATACATCTTTAAAAGTTTATTCAATATGAAATGAAAGCAAACCTTCAAACCTTTTCTCGTAATTTTGAACCGTGTTTTTCTCATAATTTTAGTGTTGCACGCTAAATGTGGCAACCAGATTTTAGCTGTGCTTCCCTTCCTAAAACAAGTGAGGTGAAATATATATATATAAACTGTCAAAATTTCCAGTTGTACTAAAAAAACATCACATTACTTTTGTTTATTCTTGGACGTGTAAGACTTGTGCTCTTTTAGTCCTCATTAATTTTTTTAATCTAGACCAGCTCGCACAGATAAAGTTTTGCTCTATAACAAAACATACCTCAGTCACTCTTATAAAACAAATGATGGAAAAGAAATAAATGCTTCATATGGTAAAGCCACGCAGCCCGACGTGATTTATGGACCAGGAACAGAAGCAGATTTCATTTAATGGCAGCAGTGACCCAATTCTAAGCAGTAGAGGGTCCTGCGTGGTACCAGCACATAGTGTGAAGGGCTCTCTTGGGCGCACTCCCTGATGACATAGCTGTCCACCAATCACAGCAGCCCATGGAAAAACTCCACGTGTGCCATTGGCTCAATGAATAATCGTTCCTGTACAATTTACAGCCGGATAACTGTGGAGTTTCAAACTTTGTTTAAAGTACATTTGGATAAATCAAACATGACAGGCGTATTATTAAATTATTCAACGTACTCGCCAAGCAGATGCCCCTATTAAAGCTCGCTTGCGATGGTGACCCTCCGCACTGATGAATGTTTACCAAACCGTTTCGGGTTAAAAAGAACAGGTGCACCCCCCCCCACAGTTTCAGTTCCAAGCAATATTTAAAAAGCTACACTTAAATATGCACCCAGTTCTGTGAAAAGTGAAGTGGTGTCAGATAGGTGAGCATATTTAACAAAATGGAAATGTGCGCTTTGCGATATTTAAATTAAATTCAAGATATATAGACTTTTCTGTGGTGGAAAAAAAATACATCTAGTTTCATCATCTTCTTCACTGATGATGATTTATTTCTGTTAGACTAGGCTGTGCAAAGTATTTGCCAGTTAACAGAAAGTCGGTTTAAGGGCCTGTGTTAGCACAAGGATGTTTGGATTTTGACGTTACCATAAGGGTGAATCCTGCCAAGGTCAACAGGCCTGTCAGGGGATCTAAGAGGAAAAAATAAACTATCGATGCCCATATGTCTGGGATACCAAACCATTTCAAAGGATTTGCAAGTCCACCATTCGACTGTGCAAAAGACACTTTAGAAATGGAGAAAAATGTCTGGCTGCAGTCAAAATCAACGTGCAAGAACAAACAGACAGAGGCTGAAAAAGCCGAAGGAGATCAGGGAGGCTCGACTCGCAAAGGAAAACATGGAAGCACGTTTTCCAGCAACGAAGGACTTAATGCATGACTCCTGCGCTCAGAAATGTTGAGTCAAAGGTAGAATTATTTGGTTGCAAAGCCAGGCACCTTGTCTGCTGCTGATCAACAACTGACTTTGAAGAGAAGAACCTCAAGTCGGCTACAGATAAGCCGGAATGGAAGCGTGTCGGCTTGTGGCTTGGAGTCTGGGCGACGCCAAGCACAGTCTCTTTGTCCTTTTGACAATTATTGAGAAGAGCTTTCAGATGATTGCTGAGATTCTTATTCGGGCAACTGACTTTCTGGCACATCTGTTTTGCTGTATTTGCTGTATCTGAAAATGACAGTTCATTTACGTTCATATTTGCTTGTGTAGACTATTTATCAAACTGTACATTACAGTAGCAGGCGTACTAAACAACAGTGAAACGCTCAACACAAACACCCAATTAGTATTTGCAGTAAATGTTGCATATGGGACGCACAATACAAATTAAGCGATTTAATTGCGCGAATTCAAACGCAAGCAGAGCAGCTGCAACGGTGACTAAGCCAGATTAACAGGTTGTCACACTGCGGCCTTCAGACACGCTCCATTCAATCTGCCTTTTCTCTTACACAGTTCCTGTCTTTTGCTGGCTGCACTCATAGAGAAGCCCATCTATAGGGTCATTCACGGAGGACAGCTTCACCGACAGGCATCCGGAGTAGCAGGTGGTGTCAAGGTGCCCAGCTGACAGCCTCTAACAGCCCTGCCCTGTCCTCACAACAGGAACAAAGGAAACGCTCATGTGTTTCGAAATTCTACAATGCCCATGTGTTTTAGATCAAGATATGTGGGGCCGTGAAATATAACAGAGTTTAAACATCTATATCTGCATGCACACAATTAACTTGCATTACATCATATCCATATATTACTTAGTAATGGGGTTTATTATTCAGCTGGATATACAGGACAGCAAGCCTGCTTTTTGGGGTCTTATCAACTGGTCGCCGAACTGCTGATCACTGCAGACCACTGCAGACTCACTGCAGACTCACTGCTTCACATCACGACATGATAGAGAAGTGAGTTGTCGGGCTGCTCTGCATCTGTCCTGATGCCCTGAAGCCTAGTTCAGTGAGACTAAAACCACGAAATTCCTGTATGATAAAATCTCGTTCCACTGTGGACCATCCAGACACCCCCATGAATGAATAACGAAGCGGGGGGGGGGGGGGGGGAGAGAGAAACACATAAAAATGACCAGAGTCATTTTACCAACAGAAACTTCAAATTCAACATTTCCAACTAAAAGGCTGTTTAAAACTATTTATGTTTGTTTGATCTGACGAGGTGGGGGAGGGCTGGGGGGGACAAAGTAAAATGAGACAAAATGTCTCGTAGCATAAAGCAGAGCCAGCCAGGGGGAGGACAGCTGTTTAAGGAAATCACTTTCTGGCCAATAATTCATTTATTTATTTTCCACTGAATTCTATACCCAGTCGACCGCACAGCTTCTGCATATATACATTCACACGCAGAGGGTACTTAAGAGGGCCTGTGTTAATTCAGAGCGACAACATGTTTATACAACCTATGGGCCTTCAGAGCCAGACTTAATTGTGGGCCACTCTGCCGACCCTTCAGCCTGCTTTTTACACCCCCCCTGCAAAGTCAGTTGGGGAGTAAGGCCACAGTCCCGGGGGATGACAACGTGACCCAAAGCTTGGCCTTTCACAGCTCCCCGTGATGCTAGGCCTCGGCCCGTAATACAAGTTGACAGGCCTGGCGGTAGAGACCGACCCGCCCCCCCCATGGCAGCAAAAGGGAGGGGGGTTCAGCCGGCGAGCCATGCCAAAGTAGGGGGACCAGGGTCCAAGAATCTCATTAGAAAACTTTATTAGGCTGCATGGCCTTTGTTACCATGGCGAATGGGGGGCGGGAGGGGGAGTCCCACAACTAATACAGTGCAGAGAAAAGAGCTGGATTGTGTGGACACCCCCACTTTCACACTGGACAATGTCGCTCCAAGGCAATCTAGTGTTAGTAATGATGTAATAAAATTAAAGCTACATATTAAGCTGCTGGAATCCCGGCCCTTTAAGGCAGCTTCAGACTCATGTTGTCTTAAAGGTTTCTAATGGGATTTTTATATTACTGCTTTTAAAAAAGATTACTTCAGTGCTTTGGGGGGGAAAATCCGTTTAAAACTGGCTCAGTACAATTGTGTTACTCTGAGGGGACTCTGTTGCTTTTTCTCTCCTTGAATCCACCAAAAAGCTGTAATTTTTTTTTACTGTGAAAACAATGTAGCACGTAGCTCAATTCAAATTATACTGTCCAATGAATCTGTGCCGGGAATTCTGGGTAAATACGGGGCGGCCCTGGGACTGAAGGACAAAGCGGCAGCTTTTCACCCGCGTGCCTGTCAGCGGCCGTCTGCTCGCCGCGCACCGCGCGTCTCAGAGATACCGCCAGCAAAATGGGGTTTTCGTCACAGCCACCCTGACAAATAACGACCAGAGGGGGCCTGTGTGAAATGAGAGCGATGGGGATGGGAGATAAGATGGAGGGCGGGGGGGGGGATCAGGGACAGACATGGTAAATGGAGCCGGTATGCTGACAGGCGTAGTGGGAGTGGCTGCGGCTTGCATGCTGTCCTGAGGGAACAGAGGCAGCCGACGACGGCCGAGGACGTGACAGCTGTGTTCATTTCATTTGGCCCGAAAGACTTTAATAGATAGACTCGGACTCTTATCTCGCGTCCTCTGTCAAAACCTCGGCGGTCAATCACACACAAGACCCCCCTCCTACGAACAACGCTCCGTTTGGAAAGCAAAAAAATGTAAAAAAAAAAAAAAGTAACAAAGGGTTTTACTGGGACGACCGTCCTGTCAGTTCCTTGTGTTTCCGAAGGCCAGCTTCTTCACAGAAGGGCCCGCGGGGGCTACAAAGGTGTGCGTTTGCGTCGCTGTGTGTCAGTGAATGCGGCGCATTGAATGCGCGCGATAGAGGACTTCATCAAGGCCGGTGAGCCGGGACTGACGCGGGATAGCGAAATCACTGCGGGCGCATAAAGGACAGCTGATGCTAATGAGCGAGAAACAGACTCTGCCGTTAAAAAGCGTCGTCAGTACTGAGGTGAAGGGATACAACATCTATACAGAATAAATAGGCTTATAAAAGATTTACTTTTAAACGTAATTGATAGAATAGACATTCATTAGACATACAAAAGAAAATAACACACACACACACACTTTGTTAATTCCAAGGACAGAATTTGCCCTGAAGTGCTCAATGTAGCGTTAACAAACCTGGTTTTAACGCATAACCCGCATCCTTATAATTACTACTTCAAGTCAAGCCTCGGCATTTCAAGGTCAAACTCCAGAATAACAGGCCTGGAAGAAAGAGCAGGGAAGGTTCTGCTGCCTTTTGGGTGCTCAGCTCATTATTCTGGAAAAAAAACGTCATTATCACCAACCGTAAGTCTGCTTTGCTCTGCTGGTCAAATACTTTGATGTGGGAGCGGAAGCTGATGCTGCTGTTTAACGCAGCAGGTGTGACATTTACAGCGGGGGAGCTGGTGCTTGAAAAGGAGGTCTGTCACACACTGACCGCCGGGTCGTTAGCACAGGCCTCACAGGTCTCAGTCGCCACAGAGCTAGACTGAGGTGCTCGGTCGCCACGGTAACCATGGGACTCACCGGCCTGGTTGGTGGTGATGTTGACGGCGGCGTACTGCGGTGAGAAGGGGCTCTGGTCGGAGACGCCGTTGACGGCCTGCACCTCGAAGGTGTAGCGGGTGTGGGCCAGCAGCTCGCGGATGTGCACGCGCGGCTCCGTCAGGCCCAGCTGCCGCGGGGAGAAGCGCACGTTGTCCCCACACCGAGCGCAGCCCCCCCGCCCCGCGCTGCAGCTCTTGCAGATGATGTTGTAGACCAGGTCCTCGCGGCCCCCCAAGTCACGCGGCGGCATCCACTCCAGCGTCAGTGACGTCTTGTTGACGCTGGAGATGACGTTCCGCGGGGCGGATGGGACAGCTGTAAGAGGGGATGATACCGTCACTAGGGGGTGTTACGCGGCTCAGCGGGTTATGACTCATGGCCATGATCAGAATGTTGCTGGTTTAAACCCCAGGGCCAGCAGAATGTTGCTGCCATTGGGCCCCTGGACAACGCCCTTAACCCCCAGCCCCACGGGCGCTGCACGCTGTCTGACTCTGCACTATGACCTTCCTCTCACCCATAAATAGGTCTGTGGGTCTCATGGAGTCCAAGATGGGGTATCAAGCACCATCCATGACAGTTTAAAATGTTACAGGGTGACTGGGGGCTACGAAACGCAGGGTGGGAGGCAGGGGGCGCCCTGGAGGGGATGGCAGTCACCTTAGCACAAACTGCTTCGTTAAAACACTAACCTGTGCAAATGGACAAAAAATGTAAATCAATTCAGGTAAAAATTCCAGATACGCAACAGCATGTAGATTCAGCCGGGGGGGTATAGCTCCGCCCTCCCAGGCAGGGGTCTCCCACGCAGAAAGAGCAGGCCGCTGCCTCAACGGGAACGAGAGGCAGAATTAATGCGCTCGACGCACTTGGAGCAGAGCTAATTTAATAATTTAATCAGGCGAGGCAGCCATGCACCGAATCGAGGTTGCGGGTTCACACTTTGAAGGGTGGATCTCCCAGGGTCCCAGGACGGCCCTGTCTCCCCACGGCGAGAAGTCAACGGGGTCCATGTCACCCCAGCAGGTCCCTGCACGTTTACCCTCACCTCCCCCTTCAGAGAGTCCCACACTCTCCAGACAGAAAGACGTCCCAACAGGAGGAGAGCAGACCGCTGCCTTAGAAATGACTCAAAGTGCTTCTCAACAGTAGATCACGACCCAAAAGTGGGTCGCGCATAGCATACCTACCGTTGAGGACACCGAGGTCAAGTCCTCAGTATTTTTTTCTGCAACTCCAATAACCCAGATCCATTATGGGGCAAACCAAGGAAGGGCTAACACTTTAGACCTTGGTATTTTTAAAACTGCTGTCTACAGCCCTGGTGTTGCGGGACAATTTTCATAGGTTTATGGTGTAGTTAATTAATTGTAATGTGTGTTACCATTTTTAATAGTACGCAAAGGCATTGTACTTCTGCTACGGCACTATTCACTATTACTGCACTATTTTTTGTGGATTAAAAATGGTTCAAATTTTGGGCCGTGTCTCGACGCCCAAAGGGGTGCTGAGGTTTACCCAGCTGAGAACCACTGGATTAAAACAAACTGCCCCATCATCCGACATTTGTAGCCCAGAAAAATCCCACATCCAAAACCCGGAGCCTATGTCCAAGGGGAGCACAAGCATGCAAATGTGCAAGACGGGAACCAGCATGCGTTCGAAATACCTCACATGGAGGAGAAGTTAACAAGCCCAGAGAGTCATCCGGAAAGGGGACAGACGCTGGACCGGGCGAACGGCCAATGAGGCTCTCCTACCAGACCCCCCCCCCCTCACTGTTCACGTCTGCTACGGACACGCCGCATACGCGTCGTTAACGGTGAACCTGGCCCCCACCCTACCCGCACCCTCAGCATCAGCCCGACATGAGTAACAACCATTCTGGAGGGGGGTGGGGTGGAGTCATTTAGGTTATCCAACATTCTGCTGTTTATAAACAGCTCCTTTTTCTGGGGGGGGGGCATGTTGTGGCCCAGCACTGGGGAGGGGAGGCAGGAAGAGAGGCGAAATGTGTCCATTCTCCCACTTTAATCACAGCGAGCCGCGGAGACCCGCACTGCCACAGTAACCCAGCTTTCTTATTCAAAGCGGCTGCTCTTCTCAGGAGGCCGGGCTTATGCTAATTCCTTTGTGGGGGGGCCGTCGAAATGAGGCCTGCCCAGGCCTCCCTTTCAGCGGCCCACAATGCCGCGGGCCACTCTCTTCCCTAAGTGTGGCCTGCTAATTCGGAGACTCGCTGAGACGGGTCCGTGGGCGTGGTGCCGGAATGGACGAGCCATCGGCTGTACTTCCCTCCCAACCTCTTTGAGCTCGACTGAAAGTCTCAATATGGTGAGGCGCGCCCTGGTGGTGGTGTGTGGGAGTGCAGGTGAGGTGCAGTTACGTACTGGTGCAGGGCATCTGGAAGGGGTCGGCGTCGGTGCGGTAGTAGCTGCTGCGACACACGCAGCTGGCGGCGCCCTCGCTGGTGGTGCGGCTGTTCATGGGGCATGGCTGACACGGGCCATCACCCTGCACGGGCTTGAAGAAACCCAAGGGGCATGCTGGAACCACAAGGGGCGGGGTTAGTTAATTAAACAAACAGCCAACCAGGGCTTAGCATGAAATTAAAATAAACAAATAAATAACAACTTCAATTACTGACAAATTACATTCTAGCCCAGGGATCTGCAGTCCTGCTCGCAGTGGGGGGTATGAGCATTTCACTCTATTTTTGTCTTCTAATTATTCAGCTCATTTAAACCAGTAATAACCCCAATACTGGGAGAGAGAGAGGGCTAAATTAGCAATGAAGTTAGGGATGAAACTGCGTAACTCGTAAAATGAAATCCTGCATATATACCGACCCACATGAATTAATATAATACTCCAGTGTAACAAGCGTACAGCAAACATGAGCGCTCAGTTCAAAAATGTAGAAATCCTGCTACATCCTTTATTGTGCTTATATTGCTGCATATTAAAATTAAAACAAACGAGATTTTACACAGAGCTCTGCCTTAAACTGGCTTAGCCCCGGAAACCATAAGAAATTAAAAATCGTCCACAATGCTGCTCTATAAAAGAAAGAAAATGGAATTTCATATGAATCTAATTATCACTAACAGGCCAGCATTGGCATAGTGTCTGGCGAAGACGTCTGTTTAGCCGAGAGGAAACGGTCGGCTGATGATATCATTCGGTTGGTTCTCCGTCACCTGATTTTGGAAAGCGGGCTTGACACAGGAAGGCGTCCACCTGCACATTTCCCTGCTTGCTGACCCCGAGAAACACAGCAAATTGACTCGTTGAGACGCCTTTAAGCCACGCCAGAGCCTGTCATGTAAGCGAAAGCTTGCGGCTTAGGGGTGGGGCCAGTGCAGCCACCTTCAGACCCAGAAAGCGGAGCTGGAGATCAGGGCACGTCTGGGGAAGGGCGGCTTCCGGCCGGCCGGGACTCTGGCACATGTTGTCGCTCAGATTCGTTGTACAGTGAACCCAGGGGGTCCGGCAGCCGTTCTGGGTGGCTGCCCCGTCTGTGTGGCATTCAGCTGTCAGGCAGGACGTTTCCCTCCTCTGGTCTAATCGGAGCTGATGTCGGGGGGGGGGGGGGGTCTGTGCTTTGCCTGTAAATCAGCGCCGGACTTCCTCACACAAATA
This sequence comes from Brienomyrus brachyistius, assembly GCF_023856365.1. NCBI lineage: Eukaryota > Metazoa > Chordata > Actinopteri > Osteoglossiformes > Mormyridae > Brienomyrus > Brienomyrus brachyistius. Next base: position 2,343,103 of record NC_064538.1, on the reverse strand, counting down.
GCTCCATAATGCACAACTGCCTCTCTATTGAGGGACCTTCAGGTTCTGGAATTAATTCAATTGAAAAATTAATTTCCCCAGACAGACACAGTGAGACTTACGAAGGCCTTTCACTCTGGCTGGGGTCAGGAGAGTGTAACGGAGCTGTGATTTGATTACTGCCCCCCCCCCCCCCCCTCATCCTCGTCCCCCTGCCACCCCTCACCCCTCACGCCAGTCCCCTTGTCCTCCACAAACACCCCTATTGTCCACATGCTCTCACACGCGACCTCTTCACCTCTGGGGCCAAAGACATAAAGGCGAGGGTCACACCGGAAAACGCAGCAGCCAGTGTAGCGACCGCTGCAGCAAATTGGACACATTCAGCGGTGAAGACCATGAATGAGTACAAGGAAGTACATCTGAGGGTAACAAAACGGAATCAGCAAAGAAAAAAATACATTTCAGATGAATACTTTTTTTTTTGGCAGGGCCAGTGTTTGGAAGGCAATTCTTAACAGCGGTAACGGTGTTGTGTGTTAGGTTAGCTTTACACAATCTCCTCTCAGAGTAAAACAAACAGGTCATCAGCTGACATATCGGTCTACATTTGCTGAAACAGACAGCAGTCTCTGGGGAAAACAAGAGGAAGGACATTCTGATTGGATGTTTTCTCAGTGCTGGGACATAACACTCAGGCCTATTGATTATTGTAACTGCTCAAGCCACAGTTTACAATGAAACGCTCCATGTCATTAACTTTCTCATATGACTATGTATCTGTCATCGTATGTTTACATCGTGAAGAGCTTCGACCATGATTGGTGATGTTTCTGCTTATGTATGCTCTGGGTGTCTCATGTAATGATCCATAAATTTCAAATTTTCATCTGTTCATCCCTTGCATGCGCAAGCAGTACAGGAGATAAAATAGAAGCCGAAATGGGCGACTCTAGCGGGAGGAGAGAAACAGCCACAAAGGAAGCGTATCTGTTACACAATTATTAATGAATGTTTCAGATTGAATTTATGCATGGAGGTTATAAATAATGGGCTGAAGAATATGAGGAATATAAGGAATATGAGGAATATAAGGAATATGAGGAATATAAGGAATATGAGGAATATAAGGAATATAAGGAATATGAGGAATATGAGGAATATAAGGAATATGAGGAATATAAGGAATATGAGTAATATAAGGAATATGATGAATATAAGGAATATGAGTAATATGAGGAATATGAGAAATATCTTCCCACATGTGAAGATTCAAAGGTCATGGAAACGTGACGCTGGCTCAATTTAACGCTGGACCACACAGGACCGACCCCGTCACTGAGGGGTATTCGTAAGCTTTACATGTGTGCAGCCTCCAGGTAACATTCCCAGATGCGGGCTGTAGGGGGCGCTGGAGAGTTTCAGGCATTACCCCGAAAGACTGTTGAAAACATCGACAGCCAGGTGCCCATGAACGATACGCGCCTTTATTTGCATTGGGTCGCGGGAGATGTTCCTACAGCGTGAGCCGGCTGCCGTCGGTGGAGGAAGGATTAGCAGCTGCTTACCAGAGCCTGTGACTTAAAGTAATTCACCATGATCGACGTGACCATTTTGCAAGATCATAATCACGATTCCCTGGTTCCACAGGGCATCTGAAGGCCGAGCTGCCCCTGCGGTTATGGGAACGCACCTTGTGGGAACAGGAGGCACTGTGCAGGTGTTTAAACTCCCCTCTTCTGAAGAATTTTACCCACAAGTTATAAAATATAATGGAAAGTCATTATCAAGCACATCCCATCCAGGGAGACCACTGTGATAAGTATGGATAAAGCTGCAGGCTCAGTGTGACCCCGTACCGGAGAAGCAGTTACCGGTGGTGGATGGATGATATTACGTGAGACTAGAAGATAAATTAACTGTAACACGAAATAATGCTAACCAAGTATTGTTAGTATTTAGCGCGCTCATTGCTGTTTAAAACATCCAGTAAGAATGAAGCGGATCAGCTGCAAATGCAGTGCCGTGTGGTTCTTCTGCCGTTTCCTCATTTATCCCTGCTTATTGTTCTTTTTTTCCCGGACGGAGGATAGCTGAACAGGCCTCTATTTCCAAATGACTCATCAGTATTTAAAAAACAGAAGAACTGCACTCTCCAGTGAGGATGAGAAAGAAAGCAGAATCCAGTGTGTAGAATCCAGTGATCAGATTCCCGAATTCACCTACTCGGCACTGCCCGGTGTCCCGCCCCCCACCACAGAAGTTACTTTCAAATGTGGGTCACAGATGCAGTGCAATAGCAATACCAGGGTTGCCAGGTCTCACGCATCTGCCGTGACACTCACACTTTGGGACCCTCAGGCTCACGCAAGAAATATTACGCCAAATCGATATTATTCCATTATAAACATAATATTAGCTACATTAAAAGCGTTGGGGTACTTCGCAAACCCTACAGACTGTTCACAAGGTAATAAAACTGCTACATACATGGGAATGCATGCGCAGACTTTCTGAAATTGAAAATCTCACTGCAGTCATATGACCGAAGTTGGCAACCCTGTGAAACCCCCTCTCTCTCCCCACCGAAGACATAGGTCACATCTTTCAGTGTTTACAGTGGAGGTGTGTGTCTTTATGTGGGTGAATGATCCAGGCATGTTGGGGGGGGCGTTAAAAAAACCCCCCAGAAAGGACGAATAGACATGCTGGCAGTTTTGTTACCCCAACAGAAGCAGGATAATGTGAGGGCTCATTCCTGATCTCCGGACGCACACGACAGGTCCGATTGTGCCGGGAGGGAAGGCAACAGTTAACCGTAACCTGTTGCTCTTCAGCGCCCCCCCTCTGTGAACTCCCACAATGTAGAGCACTGGCTGAATAGGGCACTGTGTGGCCAATAGATGCATGTAGCTAATTAAGCGGGCAATTCAACTGTTAGCGCTCTTTGGGTGGGGGGGGGGGGGGGCTGTTGAGTGTGAACAAAGCAAAGGGGGGGGGCAGCTGGGAGGAGAGGGAGGCATCTGCAACTCTATACTTCTCTGAGGCTCCTGTTGAGATTGGCCATTAAAGCAGAGGGCTCCTGTTATTGCCGCCACCCCCATACACACAGTGCGCATGGTACATCCCCCCCCCCCCCAGACATGCAATAGTACATCCCAGTAGCACAGATAATGCATTGCCCCAGAGACCCTTTGGTCCTACTGTGCGCCTGTCCGAAGGCCACCTCCCACTCACACAGAGGTATTCTGACAGCCCATAATGTCCAGAGTGCTTCATAAATAACCAGATACATCAGTAATACAGCGATGCTAAAACCCCACTGGAACGCTATGAGTGGCTTGAAAACTTCACTGTTCCATCTTCTTCTGAAGAATTCTAGGGAACTCATAAATTGTGGTCATTCTTAGATTGTCTGCTTAAGACAGCCGGAGGGCAGGGGAAAGCATTTGTGACTGGTCCTGTCGGCCGAAAAGGGAATTTCCGAAACCCACACAGTCAATATTTTGTTGTTTTGAAGACGAGATCGCCGGTGACCTAATGTCAGGCTTCCTCATCATATGTCACAGTACAGGGAACCAAAACTCAGTCAGTGCTCATGTAATCCAACAACAAACGTCTGTTAAATTTCCAAAAATCCCTCAGTCCATAAAAATTGTCTCGAAAATGTTTCCCATGGACTGAGCAAATTTTGGAAATGTTCTCTTCCATTTGAAAATGATTACATGAGATTATTTTATACTCAAGAGGGCGTCTCTACGTCACACAGCCAAGCATGAGGAACACAAGCGTGCACATACACATACGTGAAATATAGCGAGATCCTAAAGTCCCAAGCACTGCACACGCGCCGGAGCACTGCACACGCACCGGAGCACTGCACACACGCTGGAGCACTGCACACACGCCGGAGCACTGCACTGTGACACGCCAGCAGTCAGACTGCAGACCTGCGTGTTAAAAATGTGACACTGAGCCTCTTAAGGCTGCATGCCAGAGGAATGAGCACAGAGAATGTTGAGAAAAGTGGAGCCGCACATTCAGGAGTTAAATTGACAGATATAATAAAATGTACAATGTTTGACTTTTTTTTGAAAGTGTATTATTACAGGCTTTTAATTTTTTTTTCCCAAATCTAGTACGAAGTGAGCAGCTACATCAAAACAGGATGATGAGGTCCTGCAGATGCAGAGGATGGTGTCCTTCAGGACGCCCGCTGAGGTGGGATGCTTCCCAGGGGCCTTTGAGTCTCCGCACAGCAGGCCACGCCTCTTGTAGTCACGGAGACGGCGTTGACCTCCACATTCAGCCCTTCGCCATTCCACCGGTCCTGACGAAGCCCCCAGATGCCAAAGAGCCCCCCCCCCATGCGGACAGGTGGCACTGACGGGAGGAAGGTTGGATCGCACCATCACATTCTTTATATTTCTACCTTATCTCATACACCTTCAACTTTTATCGTCTGTGTTTAATATATAAACACTTTCCTTTTCACAAAAAAGTGCACCTTATAAATAAACCTACCTTGTTATCCTCCTACAACGCTTTAAATGTATTGGCATACTTCACTGGCATGACGCACAAGGTGCATTACTGTACAGTGGTTTCCTGGCATGGGGTGGGGAATCACCCAGAAACAAAAAAGCAGTCAGACAAGCACCACCCCATATTTACCCAAAAACAGACAGACCTGCCCCCTGACATGTGCCTGGAGACCAATCACATACCCCATGACTTCCGATCTGATTCTCCAGCTCAAGCCAATCAATCTCCCGCTGTGATTCCAGGGGGGGGGTCCTGTTGCTATCACGGCGGATGCTTGCTTTCCGGGGGCTCGATGTGAGGACTGTGCCCCCACCACTGCCTCCATTTCCGCCCTTAATAAACTGCAACAAAGTTTACCGCATTTACCCAAGCTAGGGAAAGGCCTGCATGTACCAGACGTGTGAAGCAAATCAGGTCAGAGCGGCCATGGAGATCTTTGTCCATCACACACTGAAACAGAGAGATGGGACCTGTGTGTGTGTGTGTGTGTGTGTGTATGGGGTGGGGGGGCTCATACGACTAAAGCCAGGAGCCCAGACCTTCTTTAACCCTGTCCCACATTCCACCTCTCCCTTCCTGGTGTGAATTTATTACAGATTAAATCGAGTGTAATCTGTGGAATCCGGCCCTGCCACTGGGATTGCAGGTATAAAATCTTTCCTCTTTCTTTTCAAAACAGGCAAAAAAAACACCATATTCGACGCGTGGTACCAAGCACGATCCAGCACACACAATGAACATGCAGAAAACACAGACTAGCAAGCAGGTAAAGACATGTTTTCATGTGCAAAAAAAAAATCTTTTCATATTAGCAGCGTAAGGATACATTTCTACCGTTTGTTTTAGCTGATCTGTATTTTACCCAAAGGGGACCATTCAAAATGTGATATTCACACATAATAGATCATCTTCCAGTTAAAATCCTAGTAAAAGAATTGATGTTGGTCCCATGGGCACAGTATCTGGCCCAAATTGCTTTGGCAGAAATCCTTCTTTGATTTTAATTACTGATGAATATTGTTTTTGCTGCTTTGTAGTCAGATTAATGCATCAAAGACTAAAACACTGTTTCATTTGCTAATGAAGGCAATAGTTTGCTTTATTTTCATTTCCATCCCGTAACGATATATAATGATCCGGCAACATGACTAACCCTTCATCACTTCCCGAGCGAAGGGGAACGCATGTATGGATGACCTTTCCACGTCGGGCGGTCTCCTTGTGAAATATGCAAATGAGCAGAAGGTCGACTCCCATTGCCAGTTAGGAGTGGGGGGGGGGGGGGGGGACGGAACCTCCTTTGATTCCCTGTAATCAATGCAAATTGAATAGCATAGGCTGTTAGCACCAAGCCCTGGGGACCAGTGAAATGTAGTACTCTGTCAGGTTGTGGGGGGGGTGGCAAGAGGGATGAGCAGATCTCCATGGCAACAGTCCTCAAAGTTTGAACAGCTAGCTGTTAACTCCCCTCCGGCCCAGCATTCTCCACGGAGGCCCAGTACAGCCTTTCCCACGAATGTTGGCCAAGGATGGAACGTCGGGCCGGCCGCCGGCGTCCTCCGCGAGCAGTACGCTACGCGTGCAAACGGACAAAGCGTGGGCTCCGGGCACAAATCACGAGCAGGCCGGTTCGCGTGCCGGCCTGTGATGCTAATCCGCAGCGCTGCACACCGGAACGCTGGAGGACTGACAGGCTCTGAATAGACCCTGACAGGCCCCAGGCTTGCCACCTCCCCACTGGCCTGTCCAAAATGTTCCTGATACACACAGCAGTAGCTGTCTAAGCACTGCCTGAATCCTCAACAGATCAGAGCCCCGGGTTCCTCAGCTTTGTGTGGAGCCAGCGGCCCGCGAGCTCGCGCCGGACAGATGGGGCTCACTGGCACTACTTTCATGGGCACTGGTCCTGAGGTGGGGACTGGGATGGGGGCAGCAGGGAGGGGCTTGCAGGGGAGGATATTTGCAACCAACAAGTGATAGTCGACTGGGTGCAGAGGGCAGAGGTGGAACTTTCAAGTCCAGAAAGTAAAAATCCAGACCAAGATTTTGTTTCAACCGGTCATTTGAGTTCTCTGTGACTCCGACCCTTTATACCCAACTGGTTGGTTGAAACAGAACCAGGGTCTGGATTTTTACTTCTTGGACCTGAAATTTCTGGCAGTGGGTCCCTGCTGTCAATCCCAGGGAGATGAGGACGAGCCAGGTGTGGTGCATCTGAGCGAGGTTGGCCTTCACAGGAAATGTGCGATACTAGCGGATAACCAACCAGAAAGGCTGGGATGGTTTAACCCTCCGGGGTCGATGGCATCGTCGGCGATGCCGCGTATCTTTCTCGTGTATTTCAGTTCATAACTCGCTCACTGAATCCATAATCTGTCTTCTTTTCAAAACGCCATGATCGGAAGTATTAATGTTTTTGAAATTAGGTTATATCGGAAAAAATGAGTTAGGATTTTCTTATTTATTTGTCCAAGTGAATGTTGTAACTACACCATTTAGTCGTCTTCATTTAGCCAAGACTTTGGTGATCAGCTATCAGGGATCAAATAAAACTTCCACCATTGCTTACTATGTACTTTTATGTTTCTGCAAGTGTTCCAAACTGCATTTTGCAATGTATATACTTTGGTGTCAAATAACAAACATAAATTTGACATATTTACAAAGTACATTAAAATAAAGATGAATGTAATGCCAAAACACATATATAAGAAATAATTAATTTGCCATGAATTAAATTTATGATATTGAATGAAATGTGTGACCATGCCCCAGTCAGTGAAAGTGTGTTCCCTACCCTTAGACCCCAGAGGGTTAAAGACAGGGGATGGTCAAGCCTGGTGGTCTGTTTGCATGTGGGAGGAGTATGTCTCTTATGCAGGCTGGGGAGGGAGAGAGCAAGAGTGAGAGAGAGAGAGAGAGAGAGAGAGAGAGAGAGAGAGAGAGAGAGAGAGAGAGAGAGAGAGAGGGCCATTCATGGAAAGACAATGGAGCAGGTCTCCTCGTCATGGATTGACACGTTATATACGTTCTGCATTTAAATACATGAACCTTTGGCAGGCGGTTTGTTAACACAAGGGTAATGGGCCATTCTGTGTGCGGCAGTCAAACGCTTGCTTAGTTTTCGACAAGCGGCAGTTTTTCAACAGAAAGTCTTTAATACAATACTTAATTTATCACAATGCTCTCCGGTGAATGCCTTCGCTCGCAAAACGATTTCCATAACAATGCCATTCGCGGTCTTACGGCGTCGACTGTTTCATACTCAAGAAGAACTTCAGAGCCCTGCTTTTTTTTGGCCTTAATTTGTCACAAACGGCCGTGTAGAAGCGGGCCGTACAGAAGGCCTAATTACGAGGAGGACCTGCCGGCCGTGTAATGCGGGGGCTAATTAGCCAGCAGGTTCTGAGGCGTGTGGGCCGGGCCTTTCAACACAGGACTGACCCGCACGCGAGCATCCGGGGTCCCAACAGCTGGGGGGGGACACAATGGACCACATTGCGTCCCAGCCAGAAAAAGTACGGAACACTGCACGCTCCTCTCCCCTCCCTCTTTCATGCTCGTCGCAGTGGAGGTGACCGGGGGCTCATTCACAAGCAGTGCAGGACATTACACTGCAAATGTCACAGCGTAGTACGAGTCCCTGACTTCCTGGGTACTGGAACCACACCGACCACATGCCAGATAGGCCTGCTCCGCGACTGTCATTGACAAATGCCAACAAACATAACAGAAGGAGCAACACGCAGGAACACCAGCTCTCTGGCGTGACAAAGGCGCTTTCAGGCTCCCACACTCACACAAGAAATCTTACGGAAAACCTGTATTATTCCATTATAAACCTAAAATTAGATACATCAAATGCGGTGGGACGGTTTGCGAACCCTACATACTATTTACGAGGTAATAAAACCGATAAATACTTGGAAATGTGCGTGCATGTGTATACAGACTTGTCTCAATTGAAAGCCAGCTGAAGTTGGCAACCCTGAATATGACGATGATAATAATTATTAAAGTGTTATAGACTCTAGACCATCAAGGACCGCATTACAAGGTACGCCAACAGCTTTTAGCCCAGAGCTGTGGCCCTCATTAACAGTAATGGACACTCTGCACTTTAAATAACCACATTGAACTCTTTCACATGATGTTTTGTTGCTCTGTTGTGTAACTCTACATGAGCGTTTAACTGGGATGTACATTGTACCTGGCGGCATGGTGACTCAGTGATACTGGAACCTCAAACCTCCAGGGTTTCCTACTGACTGGGACCCCTGGTTCTGTGTGTGTGGAGTCCGCATGTCTGGTCGACTCTAGTTCCCGCACATGGAAATAAGGTTTGATGTTTCTAAACTGTAGATTGGATGTGTGTGTCTGTGATCCTCCGGCGTGGGGTGTTTCCTGCCCTGTTCCCAGTGCATCCTGGGATAGGCGCCAAACTCCCCATGACCCTTACTGTATAAGTGCTATGGAAGATGGATAAGCCCTGAATGCCTCCCTAAGGCCTACGAAGAGTCATACTTACATTTTGTGTAGGCAGTTCTTCTGCTGGATCCTTTGTAAAAGATACATTTTTGTTTTGCTATAAAGAAAAACCTGTAAGCTGGTGTGTCTATTAAAGAGTATGAATGGAATCCAGGGAAACGTTTTGGTGCACACACACACACACACACACGTTCACTGGGTGCATGTGCTCTGACGGTCGATATGAGAGTAAACGGGGAACTGGCTCATTATCCACGGTGGAGTTGAAAGGCTGCCAGAATCAATACACACTGGACGCTAGTGAGTAGCATCGTCACAATGAGGGAGCCGTCAGAGCGATTCCGGGCCGGAACGCCGCTGTGTGCCCCTCCCCCCCTGCACGGCAGCCGCACTCTTCAGCCTTTTATAATCTCCCCCTGTGGTAACTAAGCACTGCTCCCCAGTGCCAAAATTAGCTGCATCACGTTCAGTTCAGAACCCAGTAAGACATGGCCACCTTTGAGAACTCGGATCCACCTGACTGCCAACTGTCTGAAATTTAAGGATGAAACCCTGTTCTGTCATTTGCATGATTACAGTGGTATACTTCTGTTTTACATATCCCACCATGCTCTGTTCTGAAACACACCGTTTAGAATAAAGCTTTGGGTGTGGACACAAGGTCAGGCCGTTTTTCCAGCAGCCTTGGAGGATTAAGGTTAAGGGCCTAATGAAAATGTGATAGTTCTGTAGAGGATGGGATTCAAACCAGCAACCTTCTGATCACAGTCTAATCTGCTGAGCCTCACACTGCCCTCAACTCAAGCTCTCCCGCCGAGGGGTAGAAACCCGGCCAAAGTGGACTGTGTTACCTCACAGCCATGGCCAGTAATGCTAATGCCCCCTCCTGGGGCGGCAAGGCACATTAATCGGGGAGAGTCACTGACCCAGGGCAGCAGGACGGAGATAGAACCAGTTCAAGCTGCAGAGTCACAGCTGTCTTACTCACCGCTCAGTGGTAGATCGGCGCTAAGCAGCACTAAGCTGCATTCCGTAGGGAGGAAAAACCAAAACAAAAAATTAATAATAAATAGCAAGGACTTTGGGAAACATGGGAAGGATGATGGAAAACAAATGCGCTCTGACCACAAGCGAATGTGGTGCAGCGTCTGGGGTATTACCCTAAGAACACAGATAAATCTGCTGCCAAGAGAATGAATCATCTTCAGCTGAAGGGGCTTTGAAACTTATCTGGGAAAATGCACACAGCTATGGGCTAAGAGGGGCCGCACAGGTCTGCCGTCCACTCCGTCTCAGTCGCTCTCCGAGAGGCACACTGCAGGTCAGCAGGGCTGCCAGAAACCTAAACCAGAGACCCAAGAAATTGCCAATGCCCCGCCCTTTCCTACAAAATGTACAATGCCATTTTCGTACATTGCTGAGGACCTAACAGCAACATCAGGGTCAGTCTGTGGCCCTGTCCCTATTTGGCCAGGAGGTGTCGCTGGTCATCCTGTTCCCTCCTCTGTCGCGTAGCCCGTAGTCCCTAGTATGTGCGCTTGCTCCCTGGGCTACCATGCCGCTTAACAGACTAAGTGGTTGGCCACCATTCCCCACACCTCACTGGCGGTTGTGGGTTTGAGACTGGCCTCTGACCAGCCTCACCGGTTGATTACTGATAATTGTTTTATCTCTAGAGTTTGATATTGTTTATCACTGTTTAATTTGTCTTGCTTATGGCTCTCCGCCCCTGTCTTGGTCATGTTCTGTTTTAGTTGTGCTGATTTCTCCTAATGTTGTTTTCCCTTAGAGTTTGTTATGATTCCCTTTTTCTGTGTTCGTTAGTGTTGCTGATTCTGCTTGTTTCCTGTTAACCTGTGTCCCTTTTGATTGGTTGATTCTGTTACAGTTTGCCTGCCTTGCGTTAACCCGTCATCTGAGCGTATTTAAGTGCTTGCCTGTCTTCTATTCCTGAGTGGGTCACTGTGTTAATGTTACTGTGTGTTGTTACTTGATCTGTTTCTGAGGTTCTGTTCCCTGTGTTGCCCGGTTCCCTTTGTAGATTTATCAGTGGTTCTGCTTATAATACTTACCCCTGTTTAGTTATGACCCCTCCTGGTGTTATTTTGTGACTTTTCCAGTGTGCTTTTGTTTCAATTATAGTTCCTCCAATAAAGAAAGTTGCTCTTCGCCTGCCTTCATGATCACATACTAACTTCATTGCTCAACACCTGTGTGGAATCACTGCAATTAACTTAAAAGCAGCTGTTTACTGTGGTCCTTCAGATTGCAAGTGCAGTCATGCATAAAGACAGCAGTATGGGTTCCACAGATCCTCTAAAACAAGTCTGCGGTAAAGCTGCGGGAAGGTACATGTCAGGTGAAGGATGTAGCACAATTCCCAAGGCTTTGAAGACACTTAGAAAGTTTATCCTTAAAAAGTAGGAAGTGCAAACACGCACCACCTGCAGACTGCAGAACTAGGGTGCCCATTATACCCGAGAGATTGTAGGAGAAAAAAATTGGTCAGAGAGGCCACCGGGAATCCTACAGTGCCTTAGGACCAAAGGACGACAAGATGTGCATCATACAACAATATCAAAACATACTGCTTATATCACGCCTGTACAGGCAGATGGCGTGAGAGCCATTTCCCAGAAAGGTCCATCAGGAGTTTGCCAAGAAACACCTGCAACAAAGTTTCAGAAGGTTTTATGAACAAATAAATGCGTAACACTGCATGTGGAGACAATACAACACAGGCCATCGCCAAAACGGCTGTGAGGCAGGGTGGTGGGAGTATCAAGCTATGGGGATGTTTCGTATCCGCAGGGACAGGGAAGGATGGGCGGAGCCAAATAGAGGGAGACTCCATGGAGGACTCTGATGACATCTTCAGAAAGACTGAAAATGGGTTAGAAATTCAAACTTCAACTGGACAATAAGCATAATGCCTGGGCTACCAGACAGAAGAGTGGATCTTCAGGAGTGACTCAAAGTCAAAAAGTCAAAATCTTTCATCAGTGAAAACCAGCCCCACCCAGATACAGGGGGGGTCCCAGAATGCAGGGGTGTCAGCCTTGTACAAAGCTACCCCCGAATTTGGTACATCCCTTTCTCCCTGGCCCCCCCCTGTTTCTGCTGCTTCTGGATGCCTGTGAGTCTCCACACCCGCTCAGTCTGGGGGGGGGGGGCAAAACATATTTTTTGAATGGGACAAATGAAGTCGCATAAAATTTTGGGGGGTACATGTCCCATCTGCCCCTCCCCCCAGGTGCCCACACGCCTTGGTTCCTCTGATAAAGATCGTGAGAAGACCATCTCCGGGCTTTGAGAAGGGCTCCCAGATAAGCTTCAAAGCCCCATCTCCAGGCGTCACTTGCAGCTGTGCACTTGCTCATTGCCTCATGCTTTAACAGTAACTGCAGTTTATAACCTGAGCAGCAAGGGGGGGTGCATGATAGGCGACCTAGCAGACTCCGGTAGGAGGACACAGATCCGGCTCGGCGCCTGCCTGCCGCAGACTGACGGCCGTGGAGGAAAGTCCCACCCAGACTTTGATCAGCCCCCCCACGCCATTGATGACAACAGGACACCTGCATCCCATCAAGTGGGGGGGGGGAGATGGGGATCCAGCCGGAGATACACTGCATCCCTTTTCATTCCTCAGCAAAGGTGCAGGCCAATCCGGATACGTGGCACGGTGGCGTGGCCCACGGGACGTCCTCGCGGAATCACACCCCGCATTTTCACATCACGCTTCATGCCAGCCACAGTCTGCAAACACCAGGCAGCTTTTCACACCCTGTAGGGTCACTGGTGCCGTCAAAGCATTTGCAGGGATTTACTTCATACTGTGATCCTTACAGCTAGAATTCAATCATTAATAAAGAATGCAGTATAATTACTTTGACTGAAAACAAGCCCTGATGATAGATGTATTAAAGGCTACATGACAAATCAAGGGCGTTGGTTTGGTTTTAACACTAATAGGGACCAAATCACTGTCATTACCGTCATTCTCCAGTCAGTCCTTTAAATGTTGTCATGTGACCACCGGAGAGTACCGAACATGTCAGAATAAAAGACATCAGATTAACTTAATTAGGGTTAATATGTCAAAGAATGGACGTGTAATATCCGAAAGGCAGCCTAATTAATGCTTCAACTGTGTAACATACAGTAAGGCCATCGTTGGCTCATCTAAAGTGATGTCTGAAGAGTGGCAGCTGGAGTTCAGGGAGGACGCCACTGCCGAACATCTCCGCAAGAAACGGAAGATAAACGCAATGGATTAAATCACTTGGTGCCTTTGGTATAAGCACCAACCAAGCATTTCAATGCAGCATAATCGAGCATCCATGTTCCACTCACTCATCCAGTAGAGAGATTGGGGGGGGGGGCGTCAGGGGCCGATCCCAGGCAGCACAGAGCACAGAACTGGGGTGTGATAAGGCTCACGCGGAACTCGGCACTGTGTATGCTGTACATGCCTGTTTTTTTAGGGTGAGATTAAACAATAATTTTACTGCAGTGGCTTATCAGCTGAGTCCCCGAGGCTTGAGGGGACACAAAGCCTATTAAAGAAATCATCAGCATGCATTAGAGAGAGAGAGGGAGAGAGAGAGAGAGAGAGAGAGAGAGAGAGAGAGAGAGAAAGAGGGACTGTGTGCTTTCTCTCTGGAAAAGAAAGGAAGGGATGACAGGGACAAATGTAAAAGAAATTAGTATTTTTGTGGCATTGAGCTTAAAACCCCAAGCAGAGGTGGGTAATTTAGATCCAGAGAGTAAAAGTCAAAAAATATTTTGGTACCATTTTACAATAAGGCTCCCTTTGTGGACTAGATATCATGAAGCATGTTTCTAAGTTTGCTTTGAGACTGGGGGGGGGGGCTGGGCAGGAGTATAGCTAGTAAATGTGCCCCCCCCCCCACCACCCTGTAAAGTGCAGGGCCCCCTGAATCTGCCAGGGCACCATGCCCCTCCAACGTCCCCATTCCTGACTTTATTATCCATGAATAACATTATTATGTACAATCACCAAATTGCCCTCGTATTGAATGAACTGGACGCTGCGTAGAATGTGCATAATACCCGAGACAACAACATGGACAGGAACAGAAGCGAAGCATTTGTCATGTAGGGGCTCCATCTTAAGAAGCTGATCGCTGGGAATAATTTCCCCACCAGCCACATGTCTGTTCTGATGGATGCCAGGACTTTGCCTCAACTGGAATGAGATGAACAGCCTCACAACCCTCCCTTCCTGGGGCTGAGCACCTTAACAGGACATAAATCAGAGGACGTGCATGAATGCAGCTGGGGGGGGGGGGGGGGGGCGCTGTGGTGTGAGGGATGATGTGAAGACAGGCTGATCGCCGGGGCCCTCCCAGCTCACCCCGCAGGAAACGTCATCTGCCTGATCCCTCTGTGCCGTCACCCCCCCCACACACACACACACCCAGCCCAAACCTATGTACTTTTCAAGCAGAGGTGCTTCTGAACAAGCTTCAGATAAGGTAAAGGTCAGAGCCCCCTGGTGGCCAGGGGCACAGGAGCGGGCAGAGTGACTATTGGGAGCCCATTGGGCTTTTAGCCAAAGAGGCAAGCGCTAGGTTAACACCTCCCGACAGCCAACCTCAAAACCATGCAGAGATTACGGCCCCCCCTGTAAGTTTTATCATATGATGCAGGAACCAAACGCACAAAGGGGGGGCATGGTCAGTCATTTTAACAGTGGGCATTATAAGGTGACCATGTGACTGACTTGGTTGCCATGACAGCCGAGGCACACGCTGGATAAGACCTACAGCTACATTCACGGCTCCTGTGTCGTGCACAATGAGTCTGTTTATGGGTAGCAGTATCACTCATCTGTCATTAGCAAACATCAACAGAAGCCATTCTGACTGCATTTCATTAGGATGCATGCTGGTGTCTCGCTGCCCATTAACCTGCTTTCCCAGTTTGAGCAGCTTGCCGGCTCCGCGCACTAGAGGGCCGTCCGTCTCGCCGTCCGTCTCGCCGTCTGCAGCGTCTCTCATCTCTGGTGCCTTTTCCTATTCTTATCATCTTCCGTTTGAAGCAGAGCGGACGGGGGCATGTGGTTCGAGAGTCACGCATAATCCATCCGTTTATCAGGCGACCCCTTTTCCCAAAAATGAACGGGACCGTCGGCATCTCGACGAGGCTGACCTCGATTCTGAAACCGACTGAAGATGTGGTTCGGGTGCCGCGTTCTTATGGGCATCCAGAGACAGCAGACACGGCCGTCTCAGACAGGGCCGACGTCAACCAGGGAACAAGGGAAGAACCCAAGTCTGATGCATAAAATGCTGCGAATAATTCAGCAGACTGTCACAGCCATCGTTGATTCTTTCAGTTTTGTTACACTGCTGGCTCAGAGCGCAGCACGCTTGCTCACACCTCCAAAGTCCACATAATCCTGGAGACTGTGCATGTTTCCTCCAGCAACCCAACTACAGGCTCTTAGGTGAACTGTTGAATTTTGCCTTTCCGTGTGACTGATGGTGTCTGTTTGCGATGGACCGGCATCCCACCCCCTACGAGCCCGGCTCCTCTTGGGATAGGCTCCGCACTCACTGCCACTCTGGATGAGCAGTTCAGAATACGGATGTCACATCGAAACAATATCCAACCGCCGACCACTTGCGCTCCCATAACTCACACATCCAAGCCTGTAATTTTCACAGCTAACTGCACCCAACCATTTCTGCGCTACGCTGGAGGGTTTATTCGTTTCATTCAAATATGAAGGGCTGGATCTAGGCAAAGGCAAACTGGGCAGCTGCCTAGGGTACGGATCGGCACAAGGGGGCCCAGACAAAGTCCCTGGTTGGTGAAATGTGCTAAGGATGAACCCCACCCCACAATCAGTGAAATCTGAAGCCTATGTCAGGAAACCCACCTCTGGAAGCCCATGTCAGCAAGCCTATCTGAGGAAGCCCATTTCAGGAAGCCCATCTGAGGAAGCCCATTTCAGGAAGCCTATTTCATGAAGCCCATTTCATGAAGCCCATTTCAGGAAGCCTATTTCATGAAGCCCATTTCAGGAAGCCTATTTCATGAAGCCCATTTCAGGAAGCCTATTTCATGAAGCCCATTTCAGGAAGCCTATTTCATGAAGCCCATTTCAAGAAGCCCATTTCAGGAAGCCTATTTCATGAAACCCATATATGGAAGCTTATCTCAGCAAGCCCATCTTAGCAAGTCCATCTCTGGATATCGATCTCTGGAAGCCCATCTGAGGAAGCTCATCTCAGGACGCACAGGCCTAAAGGCAGAGGGTGCCCCGGACCTCTTTCCTGTCCATCACAGGAAGGACACTCACTCACACACACACACCCACACACACCATGGGCAATTTAGACACAAGCATTTGTCTAACCATATATTTTGGGACTTCCAGAGGAAGCTGAAATACCCTGGAGAAACCCATGAAGACACAGGAGAGGACGGGACAAATTCAGAAAGTCAAAACCAAAGGTACATTACCGCCCACTGACCTGCGATTGCACTTTCTGTACAGTGTCCGTAGTATAATTGTAACGATGTTAGATTGAATTGGTTTTGAAGTCATACCACAGACAGCTTTCCGTGTCTAGCAACGTGAACAGATATGACAATATAATGGATAAAGCACGACTGGGATGTAAAATATATAAGTGAATGAAATCATTAGGAAGGAGGTAATGCTCATTTCCGCGGAAGTACTGTCACTCTTCGCAGGCCTGTTATTTTTCAGCACATGGCTGAGAGAGACTGTCTAAATATCATCATCTCCATTTTGTTGCGTTCATGAGCAACAACAACAAATCCATTCAATACAGATTTAACCTGACATGTAAAATCTGATCCGTAAATCCATCATCATTGGGATTCTGTTACTGCTGTGATTCTCACTGCTGTCTGCACTGGAGCAGAGTAATATTCGCATGCAAGTCACATGTGGCCGATGAGTTAAACCAAAAGTACATGACCAAACGGGATAAAATAGGACCATTCTTATTGATTCCATCCATCCATCCACCCAGCTTCAAACCACTCGTGTAGGGTCATGCTCACTATTTTTCAGTCTTAAAAATGTTACATATGCAAATCAATGAATAATCATTAAGAAAACGTTAATTGGTTATATGCTGGCTGAGTTTACACTGACTGAGCTCAAACATCTGACAGTGCACTGAAATCCTGGCACCCGGAAGAGCATTTGGTCATGTTTTTATGCTTATGTTGAATAACTTTACTGCACAACTTAGTATATGTGTCCTCTGCGTTTAACCCATATGTGACATCGTGACATACTGTAGCAGGGGGGAGCAGTGCTTGCTCAGGGTACCTCAGTGGTGCCTTGCTGGTGGGGGATTGGAAACCAGCAATCTTTCAATCTACAAGTGAGCTTCCCCAACCCTTAAGACACCACTGCCCCAAATCGTGTCCTTTTGGCAGACATACTCATATATGGGTCCCACCAAACTCTTTAAAAAATCACTTCAAGGATGTTCTGCTACTTAATTTAGTTAGAAATACATTAGTGCTGACCGGGATTGATCTCCATCAATGCTTTGATTTACATGCAGGGATAATCTGATCAGACTCTTTTGCGAGACTCATTTTTTTCATTTGGCCAGAGCTGGGTTTCATAAGGCTGGAGGAACAAGCCTGGCTTTAACACTTTCAGTGCCAAGTTTACAAGACATGAAAACATATGAAAGTGTTTTGAAATCCTGTAATAATCCACCCATCCATCTCTCCAACATCCATAATCATTAGACCTGGAAAAGGATCTCAAATAAAACTCGCTCCAAGAGTCTCCCAAACTTTTGAGATTACCAAAGGTAATCAGTAACTTCTATTCATATTCACTTATTATCTCCAAACAGGAAGCCTTTACATAATACATTCTAAACTGTTTATTGACTGAATTTTACACAAAAAAAACTAAAGAAAAAAACAAAAACAAGTATAAATTAATTTATCTAAGAATTAAGCGTTTAGAGACATATATTCACCTATCTGCATGTCTTGGACTGCAGAAGTAAACTGGAATCCCATTCAAATCTTCAAATTTGGATTGTGTAAATTAGGACTTTGCCATCTCGTTCATTTGACTTCCTTTCGGCCCCTGAAGGATGGGCTCTCCCTTTGAGTCTGGTTCCTCCCAAGGTTTATTCCTTCTAGGGAGTTTTTCCTTGCCACCTCTCGCTTGCTCACTGGGGGCTTTGGTCAGGAACAGTGTAAAGCACTTTGAGACACTTTAATGTTGTGAAGATGCGCTAAGCATATAAAATTTAATTGAACTGGATTTAATGTGAAAACCCATGTGACACGATGAACATACAAATTCCCCATAGACAGAGCAGGCCAGGAATCCGAGCCCCTCCCCGGGGGGGGCGTGGGGGGGCAGCACAGTCTACACTGCATGTGAACAAAATAAGTCAAGGCTTCACTTTTCAGGGTTTACAGAATGGAAAAGAAAATGAAAGCATGTTTCTCAGGTAATTTCAAAAGTTTTAGTTAAGATTTAGTAGAATATTGAATATGGTTTCCTATTGAGCTACTTATTACCAAGGAAATCGACTGGAAAAAACAGAAAACCTTTGCATATTTTGTGGTTCCACAGTGACTATGTACCTTATAATGCTGCCTTTGGTGTTCCTATAAGCACATGGAAGTCGTTTGGGTTTGGGTTATTATTATATCATTAGATAATAATAAAATTATATTGCTTCTTGTGGTAGTATTTCCAGACCCAAGACACGAAGCAGCGCGGAGCCTGTAAGGCAAGGAAGGCAACTGGCACTGAAAATCTGCAAGCCAAAAATAAAATCTCCAGTTTAATATGAGCCTTTCTGCAGTATTAAATTGAAAACATACAAAAAAAATCTAAATATCTCAGCTGAGCCCACAGGCAATTTACCAATTAATACTCAACTTGTAGTCCCATAATCTGTTCAGTTCAAGTGAGATCAACCGAGATATTGAAAACAGGGACCTTCTGATAAGTGTGCATTCTATGTAATATTGAATAATATCTGCAACAAACCCTAATGAATTTGTGATCCTTTTAAAATTACAGTTTGATTAATTAATTGACACTTGTGCTCACATAAACACACTGAAATTGAACATGCAGCACCCCGGGGATTTAACCTCCAAAAAAGGGAGGGTCATTTTTAATAACAGTGAATTTATGTTTTAAAAGGCACACGGGTCCTGACAGACGAGGGGGGGTTTGCTGTCCTCGGAAGTGATTATAATTAGACGAGAAGCAATCTTCCTTTTGCAACTTGAAACGGAATGAAAACTCAGACGTCACCACGGAGGACAGCGACAGCGCTGTAATTATAACGTTAATTGTACAATGTACTGCATCAGTCACTGTGAAATTGGTTTTGTGGGGAGGGTGGCATTGCTGCTGAGACACCAACGCCAGTGTCTCACATGATCCCTCATAGCCTGGAGAATTACACCCGGAAAGTTCCGCTCCATCCAGCTGTGCCCGTCTTCAGCACCTGTCAAGCGGACCGGCTTCAGGAGCAACAGCGCTTACCTGGGGCGGCCGGATCATCCCACATCCCATACATACGGTTTCTCAAAGCATCGCCATGACAATCAAGCACGCAGCCAACACTGCCCTCCAAAGGCCCTTACAGAGCTTCTGACGTTTCTCAAAGCGTCGCCCTTACAGGAAGAGTGGACAAACAGGCACGCACTCGGCCGGTCTTACCTCTGCACACCGTGCCGTTTTCCACCGGTTCGTGGCCGGCTTTGCACATGCAGCGTCCAATGGGAACCATCCACTCGCCATCGGCGTTGCAGTACAGCTTGATGGGCACGTCCACCTCCTCGCTGTTGGCTATGCAGACGCCGCGGGCCACCTCCAGTGAGGTACTCTCTGCCCCGGACAGGGTCTCCTGGAACACTGCCCCGTTCTGGATGACGCGGGGACACTTGCGGTAGAAGACGCGCACGGCGATGAGCGACATGCAGCCGCCGTAGTCCTGGAAGGCCAGATAGAAGCCTTGGCGGGACATGGGCCCGAAACTGCGCACCTCTGTGTTGATCTTCATCACCCGGCCGCCCAGATCCACCTGCGAGAAGCTCTCGTCGGCCGCGATGGTGTCCACCTTAACCCAGGGGTTCTCCATCCAGGCCGGGAAGGTCTTGGTGGCCGAGTCTGTGTCCGACTCGTAGTAGTAGAGGTTGAAGGTCTCCTTGCAGGAGCCCGGCATGTTAGGGATGCTGCCGCAGTCACGCACCGAGAACTTCATCTCCACGTGGACGCGCAGTGCGCCGTGCCGACGGATGTACTTAGTGCGCACCCAGTTGTTCTGGCTGCCGTCGCGGACGTTGCACACCTGGTAGGTACGGATGGTGTTCATGTTGACATCGTAGCCGCTGACTTCCTCCCACTGTGGGCCAGACAAACGTGGGTGAGAGCTCCGCTAAGCGCACACCTGGCCTGCTTCCACAGAATGCACGGCGCTAAGATCTGACGGGGCTTTTCAAACATGCTCCTTACAAATGGACATTTACATACTGTAAAAGGAGGTATTTAAGTGTCATATATACCTGCTGAGATGAAAACACAACAGCATTTTAGTATAACAGGGAAATCATCTTGAATGACACACGAAACGACGGCACACAGCACAGTCTTCGGTATCTACATCCAAATAGCTGGAACCTGGCATAAGGGAAAAACGACGCTGTTGGCAAAGCAACACCATCCGTTTGTGACAGAGGCGCTCGCTGGCTCGTCTGGCTGTAGGAAAGCTCCAGCTTAGGCAGAATGTGATGAACATGGAGGATATGGCTTCCCAAACAACTGCTGTGACTGTATGTGAATTAAAAAGCCATTAAATGCTCTGGAAAGTAGTTACAGCACTCGTAATTAGTGGTAAGATTAAACAAAAAATTGCATGTATAAATTGTGTGTGTGTGTGTGTCTGTGTGTGCCTGTGTGTGTCTGTGTGTGTATTTTTTTTCCACCAGGCCTGGCAAATGACAAAAGCTTTTTGTAAAAAGAATATGGCTATAGGCCTAAATACAGCAACGAAAATGGGTCTTTCCAACTGGCAATATTTATACTTATCTTCTGCAGCCAATCATGAGTAAAAGCATGGTTTCTGGGCAAATCTGTCCAGTTAAATCAACTAAAGGTCAGCGATTATCTGTCGCAAAAAAAAATACAAGTAAGCCTTATAAAGGATAGACCGTATGCGATTTTATCAGTGAAACACGAATTTGTGAATGAAGACTAGATTAACAAATTAAACCTGCATCGACTGCTTATACATTCTACATTATGCTTACTAGCCAAATTATAAATAATGAATGCATCTAAATAGTCATATTAAACAAATAACAATCGTAATAAATTATTGACGATGTCATACACTGCTGCTTGATGTAATGCGAAGCTGAGGACTAGACTGTCACCAATAGATGTAGTTTACGGGGGCGGGGGGGGTGGGGGGGGGCATCGTGCTGCTTAATAGAGACTATGAATGAACAAGTTGGGGTCACTGCCAGCGTGTGTCACACATCTGCTCCTGCAGAACGGTGCTCTTTTCAGAAAGCCTGCCGCAATGGGACGCCAGGGACAAGAGGTGCAGCATCCTCTTCCTGGGGGGCAAACGCATTTGACAGATTAAATTAAAACACAGTGCAAAGGGGGGCAGGCCTGATTGAAGGGAGTAGGGGGAACACGAAGGGCAGCGAAGCCATACACGTCGATGGAAGACGCCTTTCAATGTGCTGCTGCTTTGACAGAAAGCAGCCAGGGGAACCCAGATGGAACGCGACATGAGCAAGAGGCAGGCACACAGACCGCCCCGTCATCGTCAGCGCGCGGCTCCTCGAGTGGCCATTAGAGGGCGGCCTTGGGGTTCCGGGTGCAAGGACGAGCTGATTGGTAGCGGAGCCATTAGAGGCTTCAGATGCTGTGGAGGGAACGACCTGTCTCTCAACATCACACCGAACACTTACGCTCATTCTGCTGACTGAAGAAGAGAGTAGCTTGCAATTTTTTTGGGATTATTCTATCATTACCTCTAACTCGGAATTTCTCACGGACTGCCCAGACCACTATTTTAAGCTATACTTAGAATTTATTTGCCCTCATCGAGAGCCCTTCAAAATACAAAGGCAGAAAAAGATTGACACCCTTCTGTAAGAGAGGGGCGGGGCTTAAGCCAGGTGTTAACCTATCAGGTGCCAGGAATTACAATAAGCAAGACGGGCGTTTCTCCTCCACTCCGAGCGTAGCTCTCCCACACAGAACCACAATGAAAAACAAACAGCAGGCTGCAGTGTCGCAAATGGAAGGAACACACATCGCTGCGATGAAAGCTTTTCATGAGTCAAAGGGACTAAGTAGCAGGCTTTATGCCCCCCAGCAGAAGGCCACTCTTGTGTTGTCTCCGCAAATATTTCAGCCAGAAAATCCTCATGGCACCGAACAATTAGACAAAAAAAAACTAACTTGTAATTACAAATCTCTCTCGCCGATTGTTAGTCATAATAATAATAATGACTACACCCCTGTGCTTGTTGATTTTCAGCATTATTAAAAATGTAAATATTTCCTTTTTTGTTTGAAAGCTTCGGAGCTGGGCCTGCTCCCCTCTGCTCGATACAGCGTCCGCGCTCCTTCCCTGGAAGGGGCTCCTAAACGGTTTTTGATTCTACTTTGACCAAATGAACAAGAAAAGGAAAAGGGAATAACAAAGTAAGCCTGCTGCAGCTACGCTGCCCCCGCTGCGAGTCGTGGGAACTCGTCGGGGCTCGGCGGTTCTCCTGCGGGGGTGACGGCGGGACTGGGCAACGGAGCAGCTGCTGAATTCCCAGCCTCGGGGAGCCGGGGGAGATCCGAAGCAGGCCTCCGTCCTCGGGCTACGGGGACCTGTCGTGCTCTTTGTGGTCGCCCTCAGAGAGCTTTCTCCGCTCTCATAGCGCAGCAGGGGCATATAAATAAAACACACTCTGCCCTCTCTTCAGCATCACACCATTCAAATACGATTTTATACAGCGCTCTTCCCAATATAGCTGTCCCAGACTGCATAACAAAAAAAAAAAAAAAAAAAGATGAGAAAATTAGAGATGGATCAGAAGCGAATAAATGAAGCGCGTGAGGAAGAACAGGAGACGCGAGCAGATACGAGCGTCGCAAAGCCACTCTGTCAGCAGCACCTGGTATTTCACTTTGTGCAAAATTTCGAAGGCTTCTACGACTCTTCGGAGTGTAATTACATATTTTGGCTCACGCAGAGCACGTTCAGTGCGAAAGCGATCACCAGGTGCCGGGAACCCAACTACGCAGAGCTCCTGGACAAAAGCGACCCCAAGCCCTGACCATTTTTACTGACCCTGTTTCTGTCTTCCGTTATTTTGTACCAGCCAGAAGTATTCGAACATCCATGAACATAAAAATATTTGAAATACAGTAAAAGGATCTGGGAGACCAGTAACCAACGCCAGAGCAGGAAGAGGTTTCTGGACAGCCTAATAGTCAGAATTTATTAATAGCAGAGAAGAGTAACTAGTGCATCGTTTGCAGTATGATTGGTGTTCCCGTCAATGAACATGGGCCTTACGAGGGCGAACGCTCAGCTTCCTTTTAAAAACACGCCTCTGCTTCTCTCTAATCTGTCAAAACAGCAGAGGGCCAACAATGAGGAGATCATTATACTGAAAGGACATTTCCTGTTTATGAGCAACCAACCCAGAAAGGGTGCTCTAAAGCTTTAAGGAGTGTGATAAATCTAGTCAGAGGGGGCAAAAGGTGGGTGTGTGTGTGTGTGTGGATTTGGTTTATATTACATTGTGGGGACCAAATGTCCCCCACAATGTAATAAAAACCTGATATTCTGATGTTGTGATCATTTTTCAGGTCCCCACAAAGATCTGAATGCAAAAAGCTGCCAAAATTCTCGTATTTTGTCTGGTTACTTATGGTTAAGGTTATGGCTGTTTGGGGGTTTGGGCTGTCATGTTGGGATTAGAGTTTTCCCCATAGAAATGAATGGAGAGTTCCCACAAAGATACAATTATAAACTTGTGTGTGTGTGTGTCTGTGTGTGTGTTTTTGCATGTTCATGACTCCAGTTATTGTATCCTGCATTAATTATATATAATGATCTTTCCAGTTTCCTGATGTTACACCAGCAGGTAAAGAGAATGTAAATCCGTATGATATAGAATGACTGCAAGGCCATCTGCCCAGAGAGTCTCTGCAATATCATGTTCATGTGTCTTTGCAAGCACCATTTGAAAAACAATCACCTTCTTTCGATATAACATAAACCCACATTCTCACTCTGTCTCTGCAAAGAAAAGTGACATTTCAGTAAGGAGTACAGGCTTTTTGCCAAATGCTTGGATGATTAACGTTTTTAATACTCCAAGATTCTCATGCTGTAAACTGGATCAACAGTTTTATCTTCCAATTAAATCTATGCATGCATTTTACTCCCACTGACACCAACTACAAAACTGGCCACAATTTTAATAGTTAAAAAAAAAAGAAAAACGAACACAAATATCCTAGGCAAATGGGAACTCTTACTGGGGGGATATTTTAAGTAACAAATAACATGAAACTGGTTATAATACTGGATAGTTGTACAAATAAAAAATGATAGGCAGAACACTAATAAATGAGATTGTAGATGTTTTTCACTTATTAATAACCGAAGGTTAATTTGCAGTCAATACTTTCTGGAGCTGATAAACGAAATCAGAGAATCACCGAAATTGATCTAGTCTGACAAAGGTGTTACAACATATAGTAGCTTCTTCCTGTACAGACTTTGATCTATGGATACATTTACTTAAGCATTACACCACTAAATTTAAATAAAGAATATGGATACATACATTAGTTCTAAGAGCTTAACAGATTTATTAACCCTGACACAAAGCAGGGCTCTGCTTTCCTTACACTTCTGTTGGGAATGCGTTACTACATCCAATTAAAAACTACATGTAGTGCTTTAGACTGACCGCCACCTACTCGTGAACCTTACTCACCCCTGATGTAGGGTACACCGTCCACCCGAGCTCGGCCGTAGCTGTTGTGGAGTCCATTAACGTCTCTGCAAGAGCAGGGAGGAGAAGGTTTGCTCAGTCCGAACATGAATTCACACACAAGATAAGTCATGTCACTTACGGGCGAACACAATGCGAATGATTGCACAAATACAGCCGTGTGACAACCTGTTATTTCATATAACTCACTCAATGTGCTTTGTTATAAATACATGAGCATTCATTAACTACTCTTCCTAATCCCCACTATCCCAGTCTGACCATTTACAATCTGTCAGTGCTTGGAAAAGTAGACCATTATTTTCACATCAAACTATAAAGTGTATGTACACTTATAAACAATGTGGATTTAATATCGGTGTCCTACCATAACAGCTACAGAGGCAGTATGGAAGGGGCTTAATTTTACAAATAGTTTTACGTTACTGTTTATGAACAGCTACCCCTGAAACTGTTCTCTGAAATGTGATCAATTTAGTGAGCGGTAGGAAAAAGTCCAGAAAAATCTATGAAGATTTACTGCTAGCGCTCAGGAAACCTGTCTTCATGTTTGCAAGCAGATTTTTCAGTCACGGTGTGGCCACATATTCACAATATGCGTCAGAAATGTTTTGCTTAAAACTTCCCTTTTTGATAGTAACTAACACTTCCAAAACTTCCAGTTTGCTATCAAAGTGTGATAATATGCATACAGTATCATTACAACTGGAAAAAAGCTTCAGAGGAAACGATTCGGTTAGCAGGTTTATCTCTGCAAACATTTATACATCGTTTCCTAATAAGCAGTACGCCTGCTAGCCTTCAGTCTAATTCCAGGAGGGGGGAGAGTGAGGTGGGGATTATTTTGTTATTTTATTTGATATTTTTTGCACAACCTGGCCTTGTGTCTGCAACAAACCGGTTTAATGGAAGAGTGACTGACCACCAACCTCTAAAATCTTGCAGCTATTAAGGTTAAAGATGGACCTCTTTGAGGTGGGGGGGGGGGAGTCCCTCATCGTGACCCACCGTGTCTGATCCCGACACTCAGGGACCCGCAGACAGTCCACATTTTTGCTCCCTCCCAGCTCCTAGTGTACTTGAACCGATCGAGCAATCGAGGACACTGAGTGCTGGGTACAAGTGTGTTGGGAGCTGGGAGGGAGCGAAAATGTGGGCTGTCTGCGGGTCCCGGAGGACCAGGCTAAGAAACGCTGCCCTGGACAACTCCCCAGTTTACAGAAAACTCACTAGTACTGACAGACTGATGGAGAAGATTACTTAAGATATTTGTTTTGCTGAAAGCAAATGTACTATAGTCACAAAAGGATTTGGAGAGATTTTCCCAGACACTGATATAAATCTTTGGATCTACAGTAACGGACGACCATCCACATTCTGTATAACTGGAAAAAAATCCAAAAATATTTTGGTGCCATTTTACAATAAGGCTCCCTTTTGCCACTTATAAATGGTAATAGCTCATTAATTAAAAAAAAACTGTTATAAGCAGAGGTGGATAGTTCAGGTACAGAAAGTAGAAGTCAATTAGCTGGTATAGCAATTAGCAATAACTTCATAACTTCATTCTTATTATAAAGCAGTACCAATGTTTGATCTTTAACTTTATCGAAGGCGTTGAAGTCCAGCGGTTCACTGGATGAAAAGTTGTGTTTCACAAGACAAAGCTACTTACGGCTGCTGCTGATGATGATGATGACCTAATGAGGAAGTCACAGGCATTATTTACTCATTTTCTGGAGGTCACACTGCTAGCAAAACATAAACACTAATTAGCACTACTGGGGATGCGTGTATCTCTGAGCAGCACGGCTGTAACCTTCCTACAATGACATTTTGATAATAATTCATCTTGCTGTCATTCATCGGTAGGGATAAACATGCCCCCTTATAAGTCTGTGAGCTGAAAAGGGGTACAGCAAGAGGTAAAAAGCAGGGAAAAGTGTAATAAGGCTTTCATTAATTCCACTAAATAGTTGTTGTTAATTAACGTTGCTTTCAAGGAGAGTTTTTTTCTTTTGAGGAACAACCCGAATCTGTTCAGTGTCTCTGAAAGACCATTACATTCAAACATAATAGGAAGCTTCATAACAGCCTCATTTGTATAATTAGGCAGCTAAATTTCATTTGTATATAGCTGTCGATAATATCACATAATGCAAATTGATGAGGCCCCTTTGGGTGTCACTCTGTGAAACGCAAATGAAGCCCATCAGCATAATGAGAATTAGGACGTGTAAAATAAGAGTTATAACCCACTTATAGGCAGTTTGCAGAGAACACCGTGGAGTATAGGGGGACGAGCACCCTGCTGGGATTGTAAAAACACACCAAGCCCCCCCCGCCCCGCCCCGCCCCCGCTTCCGCCCACACAGCCACCAGAAACCCCTCCCCACTGCCTGCCCCAAAACCCGAAAGCACTGGGATGAATTCTGTCGATGCACCTGGGCTGCTGCACGACTGTCAATCATTCCGGGATTTACACTCGTGTGGCGATGAATTACTAGGACAGGGATAAAATTCCAGGCCAGATTCCAGGAAGCGAGAGTTTTAATCAGAATCCGGATCACTTCACATCATCACGGGCATTAACCATGTCCGACACATTTGTTCTGAGGCGTGGTCTGACGCTTCACTCTCCACATATAAAAATAGACGTTTCATAAAAATGAAAAACATGATACTTACAAGAAAACACACATAAATAACAGGCCATTAACAGAAAAGACAATCATGTTATACTGTGCAAATTGTGCAAAACATGCATACATAATATTACCAAATTGGTAACAGCTTCTGTTCAATACGGGTCACTACACATGCGAAGGAACTGTTCAAGTGATGAGCTTTCGTCTTTTATGGCCTGTTATGTTATAGACATAGGCACAGGGTTATTATATCAGCAGGTGATGCAGTCCATCCTATGTTACGGAACAGAGCTGAACCTGAAGTAAGCGAAGGCCGACATCGCCGTAGCGTGCAGGTCAACAAGGACCCAAACCCGAGCCTCAAAGAAACACCCCCATGTTCTTTCTCAAAGGGGCAGACACCGTACTGTATTTTTAGACACGTTCCCTAACGCTCTCGATTTCAGAAGGTCAGAGCCAAAGTATGTGCCCCCCCACCAAGCAAGCCCATAAACGGCGACCACCCAGTAAACAAAGCACGTCACGATCGAAATTAGCAGACGTGCAGCTTAATGAGGGATTAATCCTTCGAAGGATCGCCTGGATGCCAGGTCTCAGTCAGATGATAACGAGGTGGCACCTGTTTAAATTGCCGCTCGTTAAAAGCCTACGAAGGTGCCTGGGAGGACAGCGAGGTGTGAAATTGGCGCTGTGCGAGTCGGCGATGTTCGTTTGGGTTGATGAGAGGCACGCTGAGGCCAGGGCCACCCGCTGTTTGCCGCTGCCAGCTGCGGGTCCTGCCCGCGTCGCAAGGTCTTCTCCAGCCAGACAGCCCTCAGTCACCCCTATGCCCCCCCAAACCAAACGCACGATTTGGCGATTTGATGATTTGCCCATCAGGCTCCCCCACCTACCCCCACCCCCCACAAACACACATGTTGGCACGATCCAGGCTCAGGGAGAGATGCTCAGAGACACAGAGCACCTGGTTACTGTATCCAGAGGGTGGGGCTCCGCTGGAAGCATTATGCTGAATGGGGGAGTATGTAGGAGGGCAGGGGGGTGTAAGCTGGCCAGGGGAGACAGATGGTAGCGCGGCCCGGAGCTGCCTGGAACCCCAAGCCCCAGCCAGGTGGACTCTGTGGGGTCAGAAGGTCCATCTCTGGATAGTCTTTCACTTTCTTCCCTTTCCTTCTCGCACGGCGGCTAAAACGCGAGTCGCACTCAGAACATCCTCCGCCGTTATTTGCTCAAATCTATCATTTCCCCCATTTTCTGTCCCTGACGCTTACAGCTAACAGCATGACCGCTTCCCACCGTATGCAATTATATTTGATGAATGTGCCGCTGCGCGTGGCCGTGTGTGTGTGTGTGTGTGTGTGTACGCTGTTTGTTTAGTTAGGTGTCATCCCCGATGCTGGCGATGATATACAAAACAAAAGTGTTTGTTTGTTTTCTTTTAGCTAAACTGGTTTGTTTCGTGTCGCTGCGTCTGTTTTGCGCGGCTGCTTCAACCTTACAAGCCGCAGCTGACAGATTAATGTCCACTTTAATAAAATGAGACGGCAGGTGGCGTAGTGGTTAAAGTACTGAACTGGAGGCCATTAGACTGTTGCTGTTCGTTTGTGGAAAATGCATAAATATTTACGCTCTGTGTTCACAGGAAGTGTGACACTGAGAACCACTTGCATTTTTTTTTATTTTGTAGATTGTATTACCCAAAACGATGTACATTATTTTGGGAAAGCTGGGTTAAGCGAATGAGGGTTAGGGGGCTTTGCTCAAAGATTCAGCGGTGATGTGATCTCACCCCGGGCTTCAAACCCACAAGCTTCCGATCACAGTCACAGTGTCCTGACCCACAGAGCTACAGAGTACCCCCGCAGTACCACCCCTCATCACAGTAATCATACTGTCTGGTACCTCCACCTGGTGAGATCATTCTAACATGACCCATTCCCATAAAGGGTACAGCAGGGAATGACAGAGTTAATCTTTAAATTTGTGCAATTTAAATTTTTTATTTTAAAATTCCTAACCGCTTACATAAGACAGCTTGAAAACTTATTAATGCACAGACAGAGCCGGGCACAAAAATGTCACCCGTCCAATTACACTGACATAAAGTCATTTCATAGATCAGTAAGTGCGTGTCTGAAAAAAGTCAGATGGTATGAAGGTATTAATATATGCGTGTTTCATACATTTTAGGGTCGATTTATAGAGGCGCTGGAACCATGAAATGAAGATATAAAATGTAAGGGGCTCCAACCTTCATGGCTCATTCTACACGGTGCCGTGGTACCAGTGAGGAGCTGCCATTTGTGGACCTTACAGCTCCTGACTGTACAACCTGCTTCCCGGCTTCAGGCATTAGGGAGGCAGTCGATGTTTTTCCAGACCTGTATTCAGTGCGTAAAATTTTACTTCTCATGAATTTATTTTTTATACAAAATTCTGTAAAGGCATTTTGTCACCCCATAGAAGTGGCATTCAGTTTTGGATTAAAGTCAAATTTCCCGTGCTACAAAAATTTTTTACAAAACTGTGTGTGTATGAGTTCATGTGTATATTTCTGGGGGAGAGGGGAGAGTTTGCAGTGGCACCTGGGATTCGAAGAAACCACTTATTTACTGAGCGCATGAGACAGGCAAAGTCAGTTATTCAAAGGTATAACGGAATGTCATTAAACAATATCTGAAATGGCGCTGCTAGTTTTTTGGTGGCACACTGTCCGACGTCGTGCAGGTGACACAAAATCTCCCTGATGAGCTGATGTTTGCTGAGATACGCATTTGACAGAACGCACGAGAACCTCAAAACGACGCGGAGGGCTCACGCATGTGACTGTGCCGATCACTGATAGGACAGCGCTCTGCACAACAGCCGCAACACCCAATGACAGATGAAGGAACTTGCACGAAGCATCACAGACATCTTCTAGGGTGACTGCAGCTGATTGGATGACAGATTACGGCTGGAATCCTCTTCAGAATGCTGCATCAGTGGACAGCGTGGCCTTGTCTCAGACCCCGAAGGCATTACGTAATGACTTTTATGGAAATCGATCTCATGCTGGACTTCTTTTCAGTATTTCGCCCCCTGAATTAGTCTTCGGGGAGCCATTATCCTTTTGAGAGGAGCTAGAGAGATGAGAATTATTTTAAACTGTGGCAGAGAAAGGAAGATGGGGAGAGCCAGGCCGCGATACGATAGTTTGGAAAGTGGAGCGGCAGAGCGCAAAGAGGTGCCAACCATCGGCAGTGGCCTGTGCAGGAAGAGTGGCCTGTTGGTTCAGGAAGGATGAGGTTCTCCTGAAGTTTCCCGATGCCCAGAATACCATGTAAAGTGGCTCCTTAATGACTTTGGGTTAAGCTAGCTCACTGGTGATACATAATAGGCAAAGAGATCACTGTGACTCTGAGGATGGATGAAATGCAAGACGTCAACTTGAATGGCACGCTGTCCCATGATTCTGAGGAGGATCGATTAAGCGTTGGCCTGGTGGGCCACCGTCGGACGCTCTCCATATTCCCAGCCCTATACGCTTTCCAACACGCCGTCATCTCTTCAACAAAAGTCCACTGAGAGTTAAACGAATCACCCATAATGCAAACTGCAGCAATATTTCAAATTGTTTTGTGTGCAACATTGTGCTTTTTTAATCAGCTGTCATCAGTCTTTAATCAAATCTATGCACTGCTATTTTTCTGGAAGTTATTTGCTAATGGGTGCAGCTCAAAGTTCCAAAGTAGACTGTTTCGTTCATAGTTTCAGCTTCCCTTTGATTTCAGTTTACGCAAGGTCGCGCTAGGTCTGCACTCTGAGATACACTGAACTGGCAGGAACAGAAAACCCTACAATGGAAAGGAAGAAATGTCAGTTGTATCTCAAAAAACCGCGTTTAACAACAAAATCACATGCTGCTCAAAATCCACAGCTTACTAAATTGTAACTTTAGAGTTACCGAACTTTCTTCCTTCTTATAATAACCAGGAACCAAAGGACAAAATTCACATGTAGCTTGTAATTAACTGAAAGATTACATTACACTATGTTTTTAGCCCAAGTTAGTCATTAATCATTTGTTTTGGAGTTTTCTGATGCATTTGACGGTACCGACGAAGCGAGACCAAGTGATTGAAGCCTCCTGATTTGTGCTCAAAGTCTCGAGGTCTGCATCATATGTTCAAATAAGTCATAACAGAGGCATGTGACGCAACTTGCTATCTAACAGCAAGATCGAGATTCGATGTCGGCACTCTGGGTTCACCCTTCATGATCTGAGCCCCCACCCTCGGCTGAGTGGGGTCAGCTTCCTGCCAGGTATATGAAGCAGGACACCCCTGTTAACCAGATCAAGCTGTGTTCTCCCAGCGGAACCGTGCCTATTTTCCTGCTTGGGGTTGTGTTGACACATTTATGTTGAACACTGTGGCAGAGTTTCAGCCAGCTGTTCCAGATGTTTTTCAAAGACCAAGGTCCCCTGAAATGCAGAGAGAAAAGCCACCAGACACCCACAGAACTTTATGCGCAACTTCCTAACACGACTGGCAGGCAGGCAGGCAGGCAGGTCGCGGTCTTTGTGAGGTACTGATTATACGCCGTTAACACTCACTTTGAAACATCTTAAAGACGTGATTCATTAAGAGACAGGGTCTAGAAATCTGAACCATCTTAGCTGTCAGTGCAAAACTGAGTCATGACAAAATGTGTGCAAAACGTTACCATTGCTACAAAGTGGCCCAGCAAATTCCAAGTGGGCAGCTCGAAGATGCACAAAAAGCTGTTAAATGATGGGACATGAGCACCGCGAAAGCTCTCAACCCCAAAAGAAGAATGCAGACCTGCACCCTGCTTCTCCCCGTCCTACCTACCACACACCTGCCTACTGTACACACATGCCTAATGCACACCTGCCTAATGCACACTTGCCTACCTCACACACCTGCCTAATGCACACCTGCCTAATGCACACATGCCTACCTCACACACCTGCCTACTACACACACGTTTACCACACATCTGCCTAATGCACATCTGCCTACCACACCTTCCTACTGCACACATGCCTACTTCACACACCTGCCTACTACACACACGTTTACCGCACATCTGCCTAATGCACACCTTCCTACTGCACACATGCCTACCTCACACACCTGCCTACTACATACACATGTTTACCGCACACCTACCTACCACACCTTCCTACTGCACACTTGCCTACCTCACACACTTGCCTACCTCACACACCTGCCTACCTCACACACTTGCCTACCTCACACACCTGCCTACCTCACACACCTGCCTACCTCACACACCTGCCTACCTCACACACACATACATACTGGTGTCACCATGTCGCATATTATGTGACTCGGATGTTAAAAATTATCACTGAAAAAAGTGCATATTTGAGTCAGCTTAGGTAACTGCGTATTGTTCTCAACTCACATTTATATCGAGACAGCACTTCCTTAGCCACCTCGACAAACATTTCTGAGCCAATGACATACTTCGTCTCTGATGGCAGCTCCAGTGGCCTTGTGGGATAGCGTATCGTCCATCAGTTGCACACTTTGGAATTTCGCAGAATGTAGTATGTCATCTGGGCACCGGGTACTGCTCACTTCGCATACTACATTTTGCCTACTACACAGCAAACAAGTATGTAATTTTAGATGCCTCCTTAGGGCTGACAAAGTTGACGGGTGACAGTTATTCCTGGGACTGGCACCTGCGGCTGGTTTTGATTGTGTTGCTGGATGAGACCATCATCACAGAGTCTGTCTTGGTACACATCAACACTCAGGCCTTCCTGTACAGCAGGGACCCCCAAAAGAAAAGCTGACCAGAAACAGGGACCCCCTACCACTCATGTAACAGAACTAGATTTCCTATTTCTTGTACACTCCTGTTGTAGGACACTCCTTAAAACACAACAAATGCCAATGAAAGCAAATAAGCTGTCGAATGGCTTGAAGCATTTCCTCACAGGCAGGTGATAGTGGCGATAAAATCGGCTTGTCGGAGACATTTAGAAATTACTCTTAGCTGGGGGAAGGGGGGGGGGGGGCAGCAAGGCTGAGTCACAGCTCTCCTACCTTTGGCAGACAAGCATTTAACTTCGTTAATATGTTCAGTCACATCCTGCTCCTGGGTCACAGGGCATAACGCACTAGGATAAATTTTGGGTTCCTGAAGATTTATAACTCGTGAGGTAGAGCCTGGCCTGGAGAACAAGGCCCCCTTTGCTGTATGTGATCTACACAAGCAAACAATGGTGTATTCATCTCGCCCTAACAAGAGCCATCATCCTGGAAAGAGCTACGGTCCCAGTTACCTACACAGTCACGCTTACTCAGAGGTACATTAATAGGTGCACTGTGTGCTGCTTTGCAGCAAAGCTACTCAAAGCACCCCTTCAAAACACACGGCAAAAAAATTATACCTTATGTTCAGTCATTGCCCTGTGATGGGCTGGCCCCCCGTCCTGGGTTGTTCCCTGCCTCGTGCCCATAGCTTCCGGGATAGGCTCCGGACCCCCAATGACCCAGAAGGATAAGGGGTTTGGAAAATGGATGGATGGATGGATGGATGTTCAGTCATATCTTAAAGGTTCACCACAACCATATAAAGACTCATGCTGTGAGCAATAAGACAGACAGGGTGTTTCAGAAAACAGAATAAATAGCTATGGATTGTGAATATTATAATTTTTTGGTTGACCAACTGCCCATCTAACCCTGGGATAAGTTCCGTTGTTAACACATCAAAGCTGAGAATCTCAGCACCAACGCGCCTGTCCCCGTCTTCCTGGCCTAACAGTGGTACGGCTTGGTCCTCCGGCACATCGCGGCGGAGCCGAGATCCACACCTCTCGGGCGAGCTACGTGTCCGCTGCCTGTGACATTTGGGCCACGTTTTCGCGGCTGAGCCGAGAATGTCACACGGCTTCCCTGAGATGTGGTGCAGCATTGTGCGACACGCAGCTCAAGAAGAGCTAAGTGCCGGACTCATCTACAAAAACATAAAGAAGAAGCAGGAAGAAAAGGCTTTATATAAGGAAGTGTCAGCTGAACGAGGTTCCAACAGGGATACTGGCAAGTAGAAATTTTAAGTAAACGTTTTAAGATCTTACTGCTATATTGTGAAGGAAACCAGGCCTAATCTTCCAGTCTCCCACTATGGAGAAAAGGATTTGTTGGGCATATTATCAAGCTTTTATTATTGCATAAGGGTGTAGTGTGAAAATACTGCAATATTAATATTAGGGCATAGTATTTCATAGACAGTTATATAATTTGTGTAATCATTACTGGCTTTGTAAATTCCATTCTATAATCAAGAACACTTGATATTCCTTATCTACTTTAATTCTCATTACTTTAATGAGACTTCTTATAGTCATTGTTTGATTCTAATTAATTCCATTTGCGTTCCGTGAAATATGAGCTTGTGGTTTAAGCTATTTCTGATAATTGAAATGGAGGCTTTATGTATCTCCAAAGTAGAGTATACATTCTCATTACACTTTGATCTAATATTGTTATTTGTTCTTTAAGGTCACAAGGTGGTCATAAATATTACATGAAGAGCTTGGAATTATGGGAGAACACTACTCGGTCTATCCACAAGTTAGTACTTGTGGCAGGCAAAGGTAATTTGCATGAGAGAACACTCCATTAGGATGAAAATGACACACTAAGCTATCTGAATTCAGCCCAAAAAGCCTGCGATTCTGGCCAGCCTCTGGATCTCGGCAGAGTTCTCCATCAGGCAGTGGCGTCAGCCGGCCGTAAGAGCCACTGCCACTGGAATTACTGGCAGGAAAGGAGAGGAGGCTCATTGGCCCCGAATCCGCGCCAAGGGACCGGAATGCTCCTGTTTCTCACACCCGTGTGGCAGAAGCCACCATGGAGGTCAGCAGCCAGGCCCACGATGTCAGCGGTGCCATCTGCCTGGGCCTGAAGCCGTAGGCAGAGAAGAAGCCCGGCGCTCAGATAACATCATCACTCCCCCACATACCCCAGGCAAGATACCACCAATGGTCCGCTTGCTAATAATGAAGGGGGGGCGACGTTTACAGAGAGCCATTTAACGAACCAATCAATTTCACCACTGAACCCCGAACTACCTAAAAAGCTTTGGTGATACGTGAACCCTGTATTTAATAACACAGTAATCCATTCCTATAAAGAATAAACCGATTGCATAGATATTATTACCTAATTGATTATTCACTAATCGAAATAAGAAGAACGGTATGTTATATATTATAGGGGTAAGTGGAAGAATTTACCTTTATACGTGTGTGTGTATATACATATATATATCAGAATTATATATATATGACTATGAAGATAGTCCCATCATTTAACTTCTGCCCACAATTACATTCTTGAAAATGCGGCAGAATTTATTTCCCTTGGGAAATGCTGCAGTGAATAACTGTTACAGGTATCACTTTAATATTGCGATAAATGCGGCACTGCAATTGTTAGATCACTGGTGTATTCAGTCCTCTGACGATTTCGGCTTCTAATTGGGAAGGATTGCACCACGTTTACATACATGTATACATTTTCCGGCTACTTACGCTGCACAGAGTTCCGGAGGAGCCTGGGGTCTATTCTGGGCAGCATGGAGCATAAGGCAGGGGCTGCAGGTCCATCACTGTCTACATACACCCACAACAGGTAGTATAAAGGCACCGGCTAGCCAGGTGGTATGTTTATGGACAGAGGAAGGAAGTCAGGGCACCCGGCAGCAACCTGGAAGCGTGAGGACACAGCGCTACCCGCAGTAATGTGATGTGATCGCTGTAACGAAGATACGTCACAAAAACAGCTACATTATTACAAAAAGGTTGCGTTATGGTTCTGTAGAATTTGTCGCACTGTGAAAAAAATATTTCCTTTTGAACGGTGAGAACAAAAACATCTGATGAAGGATGCGTACAACGAACCTGTTACTCTGTTTTGCTGTGACGACGAATGTATAGGTTACATTAACTTGCCCTGACGCCACACATATCAAGGATTCCATTCTTAAATTTGCATGTGGACCATTCAGTAGTCATAGTCGGTCGTGACAGTATTTAAGCCATCCTAGTCACCAATATGACACTAATATCAAAAACGAATGCATGTATTTAACAGTAGAGGACAGTCGTATGGATACATTTCATTCCGGTGCTGTTCTGGTGGCTGTCAACAGTTTGTCCACTATCATCCTCCGGCAAGCAGAGGTAGACAAGGCTCCAATTATCCATCAGTCAATCTTCTGGCCTGTTTTCCTCACAGCCAAAAAAATGAGAGACACAAACCAAGTGGCCCTCACATTATAAGTCAGGGAGGGGTTTGCAGAGTTGGACAGAAATGCGTAGACTTCATGGGTGCGTAAAAATCGCACTCCAGTACAAGACGTTCTTTACGATAATAACGAGTGATGCCATTTTAAAGAAGTTGGTAACAAGCTCTTCTTCTTCATAACATCCCAATAAATCTGCATTAAAGTTAAATCACATGTGTGAACGGAATTTATCGCATACAGGAGAGGTAAAATCACTTAACTCGACTCGGCGTTCATTTGTGGATATTGCTGCAAAAGTTTTAGTTGGTCATTCTGCATACATTCATATATAAATTCATTCATATTATGGAAAACTGAACGGTTCCGTAAATAGTTGCGGCTGACTGTTCTGGCAACGTCAGGAGATCTTTCCGGAAGGGCGGCCGCATCTGTTTCCTAAGACGCAGACGCTGCGTGAGTGATAATTGCTCATCAGAGGGAGGCTTGTTCTGCCAAGAGAGTCTCCTGACACTCCGGTAGGAACAGCCTGCCAGACGCTCCCAGTTTAAGGGACAGCTACAGCCGTGCTCAACATTTAATAAATGCCCTACTGCATGGGTGACACTTTTACATGCTGTGGATATGGTCAGGGCAGAAAGGGCATTTAAACGTGCTAATAACACAACAATAACAGTAATACTACACAAACACAATCTGCTTCCTTTATAGTGCGAAAGGCATGTCAAAAATTGAAGAAGCATATTAAGAACGTGTCATTAAACTGTTATGCAGGTCTAAGTCAACAACTTAGCAGGTACACAGACTGATCGACAGAGACGGAGAGAAGGAATAAAATACTTAATCCCGTGTAACAGAGCACACTGGCGGTGCACTGAGACAGTCAATCAGTCGTCTATGAGCAAACACTCAGGCCTGTGTGTTGATGCAAAGGAAATCTGCGGCTCTAAAGGCCAGTGTTTCAGGCAGTGCTCTGCCCTGATTAAAATCCAAGGCAAGTAATGAGGAGGTGGGGGTGGGGGAGGGGGGGGGCAGTGGGCCAGGTGTTTGGATGGACCTCTGAATGGAGATAAAGGGAGCGTGGCCAGTGAGCCGAGAGGAATTCCAACAGAGCAGTGTGCTGCTAAGGGAGGGGGCACATGGAGTGCTGGGGGGGGGATGCTGTTCAAACCCCAGGCTGAAAAGGCGGTTTTTGACAGGCCTCGATGTCACTGTTCTTCACTTGCGTTGGGGCCAGCAGGAGATCATAATGGCGGACTCTGCACTGGGACTCGGGTCTGGCGCGTATGAAATAAGAATCTCTCAAATAACTGCTTCATAATGGGCCCTGAGCAGACAGCCAGCATGCTGCTGCAAATCGTTAGAGATATGAAGGCGTGTAGATCAGCACACTAAACGCATGCTACTGCATTCAGGTTGGCGCAGATACTTGACCTGAAACTGTACTTTGGGATAATGGGGGCGTGTGTTTCCATAGATCCTAGGCCACTTCTCACTTCAACCTCAAATACTGCTGTACCTCCTCGCTCTGCCCTGTGTTCGCCTGTCCTGCGGAGGAGCGCTTTCCAGTCAGGGAACTAGCGGTTAAGGGACTGGAACGAAAGCCTGCTTAACCACTAAAGGTGGCCTGCACTCAAAAATAATCCTGTTTACTTAGTTCATCAGTGCATAATTTCCCACGTATCGGAAGAATTTCATGTTACTTTTCTCCTTGATATTTACATGTATATGAATAATGAGGGTCACTGCTGAGCTATTATCTGCTTGTGTCTCATTTTCCCACAAAAACTTGGTTGCTTAAACACTTATACTAGGAAAGGAATTTTTACATATATGGTGCTGGTCTGTAAAACACCAAATGGAACGATGGGCGTATCGTACTTCATCTTGTACTGTATGTGTTTCTAAATTGCGAAGTGAAACAAATCGTCGTGGAGACCAGCATATCTCGAGAAATTAAATGTTCGGTATGATTCGGGTTAATTGCTGACTTTATTATATCTGATTATGCCTCTTTTTTCTGTGTCCAGGTTCATTCTGAGCGTGTGTACCAGCCCACGCAGAATTTGCCAGGCTGACCAGAAGGATCTAGCGCGTACATCTGCCGAATACACAAGCGTGACAGCACATTCCACCTTATAGCTGGCAGTGAGCAAGGGTAAAACGTGGATTTTCTTTGCGTGACAATTAGAGACAATTAGAGAATTTTACAATGTGTTTAAGTTGGTGTTTAAGGCCGGTACTGGGCAGCTGAAGGTAAATATGCATTGCCGTTTCTCAAAGTGACTTTTAAACAGTCGATTCCTGCTTGCAAAATAGGCTGCATTTCCGGCTGTTAAAATACGCAAAATCCGGATTCCAGTTACATTAATAAAAATAAAAACCAACAATAACGAAAGCAAAAGAATGGCGGATCAAGATCAAGTGAGATTCACTCACTGGATGAAGAAACTGCTGAAATATGTCAGTGAAACGTTTGCGCTGGGAACCCGGGGCGCTTCAGGAGCGAGAAGAAAGTCCGATACTTGTGGCCGACGTGCTGCTGCCGTCTCTCTCCCTGGATGTTTGCTGGAGCCCCATCTGTTCGGGTCTCACCACACGGGAGAAAGGGGGGGGGGACGAATTGTTTTATAAAGAGGCAAATGGGCTACGTTTCTGCAGCTAGTAGGGCGGGGCTGCAAAACCCGCTAATCCGTGTAAATATTTACTCAAGGCCCGAATTCTGTTTAAAATGCCACAAACGATCTCTGAAATGAATATTTCCACAATAAAGGCAATCTGCACTGGATTATGCGGTATATTGGGAATAACCAAAATGGGGGGAAACTAGTACCGTTGTTTGTGATTAGGCCTGAAGCTTTTTCGCTTGTGTGTCATTAGTGGAGGCTGCAGATTGCCCCAGATAATCATCCTATAACTAATTATGTCAGCAGAGACTTTTGGTGCTGTGACTGTGTGTACTGACACTCCAGGGACCGACGAACGGGAAATGAGGGTTAATTATACATAAACAACTATAAACACGCGGAGAAAATGACTGACTGTATTAATTATGGCGGAAATCAAAGGAAAATGCATTGGAAATTAGACTAAATAGCTTTGTTTAACAATAAATTCTGATTAAAAATAGATGTTTTTAAAGCAACGTGACATTCATTTAAAATTTAAATTGTCTCTTTTTCTAGTTCGTTTCTTCCCATTGTTTATAATTTCTTCTAATTCTAAAAAAATAAATCCAAATTTGTAAATATTCATAAAAAGTTTTTTATCAGTTCCGATTACCAGTGATGCCAGTGTTAGCAAACGATGCAGGCAGACAGTAATCCTGACACGCCTTTCTTTCCCTTTTATCATTTGGAAGCTGAACTGCTCTCGACCCATGTGTTATGTCACCACAACTGTCCATCCCTGTAGCAGCTCGTTTCCTAACCAATCTTAACCTTAACTTACCTCGTAATACGAAAAGCGACCAAGATCGAAAAGGCTCCACCATCTCCTAAGAGCTGAATCCCAGCAAACCGCAGCTGCTCTTTCCGTCTGTGAAGCCCACCTCCCACACCCACAATCTAACCAGCACTGCAGCCTACGCTTCCTCAGGCTGCGGGAGTCACTGCGGTTCCGGCGGTGATATTTATCAGTCTTTATTCCTGCCGTTAAGTGTCACATCGCACTGAGGCTGCCTTCAATGCCGCCTTTTCACTAGGCCTGTACAGGCCTGTCAGTATAGTGACGCTGCAACACATTCATATTTATATACTTTATTTTGACTTATTTAACTTCCTGTGTGCGGAGATTTACCTCTCGCAGGCCCACGTGTGAAAATTAAATCATTCCAATGCACCAATCTTCACAAATGCAAAGCTGACAGGGCACGGTGGTGTCAAACTGGGGGGTTTTATTCAGTCGTCTGCCCAGACTTCCACGTCATTTAGCCGACAGAGGTGATGCGATTTCCCAAAGGCGGGACAGGCTGCGTCTGGGTCCGGGACCTGGACCGAATTCAGCGCGCGAACAGCTCTGGGTCGGGAGCGCGCAGCGAGCATGCCGCTAACACGCTGTCACCGTTTGGCCGCCAAAGACAACGGCGCCCCGTGAATGCAGGTGCGCATGCCAAGTACAGTTCCAGTCTAAATCAAAATTAACATTTGGCGTGTAGCATTTTTTACAGCCTAAATGAAGTCCTCCTTTACCTTTCAGTTTGCCATTGCAGACGACAGGAAGGTCAGAGAAGCACGTGGCAGAACTGGCTCGAAATCCGTAGGCTAGTTGTCTAAAACATAATGCACTAGTGCTAAAAACAATGGCATGCATAAAATATTACAGCCTGGCTACAAATCACAGACAGTAACTTTTAAATCAAACTTACTGCAGCAGTCATACGAAGCAATTGAACCACAGCGCAGTTTGTGCTGCCCCCTCGCCACAATTTCTTTACATGTGACACCGCAATCGCACAACTGCATGGAAATGCTCTCGTCTTGCATCCAATCAATTCCGCTCGCACGAATGAATAGGATGAATCTCTCCACCCGTCTCACAAGTGGTGCCGATGGGCCGAGGAACGCTGTTGCTTTCCAGAGATGGTTGGGGGGGGGGGGGGGGCATTACAGATGGAAGGAGTTAGAACGATGGAAACAAGATGATGGATGAATTCTGGCAGGTTTTTCTGGTCTGTTTCACAGCTCAGAGTTTCGAGTCTGTCAAATGTGATTGTCGGGGATTAAAACGGGACCCGTAAAAAGTCTAATCTACCGTTCCAAGGAAAATGAAACCGAGGTGAATGGGAGCCCCTGCCGTGCAAAGCAAGGTACTTTTGATAATTACTTTTAAATGGAGGACAGATCAGTTACAATATAACATCCATCCATCCATTGTCCAAACCGCTTATCCTACTGGGTCGCGGGTACAATATAACATGAATAATACAGATTAGTATGCATTTAAAACCTATTAAATTTCAGTTTCTAACACAAATTGTATTGTTTTGCTCCATATTAGGATGTGTGCACTGTATATATGCAAATATTCCCATACTTTAATATATATATATATATATATATATATATATATATATATATATATATATATATATATATATACATACACACTTTATCATCTTTTTCATTCGATAAATATAATAATGCATTAAAATGTATGGGCGTTGTCACGGAAATGGTCAAATCCAAAACAGAGACAAACTGTGATTCTGTTGGGACCCACGCTGGTACCAAGAGCAAACTTGTTTGCAGTCAAAACATTCCCCATGACAGGCAGGCCGAAAGCAGGTCAATCCACTCCAACTCGGGGGGGGGGGCTTTTCATGCCCTGCCAATTCAGGCATAAATCAATAGGCAGAGAATAACATGCACCTTGTTCACGGCTCATAAAGGTGTACCTTGTAAAATAAATAAATAACGATGCATGTAATGACGCTTTGAAACAATCAACATATGGGCACGACAGCATGTTGATGACAGTCTACAGCTAAGGACGTCCTCCGCTCTCCTACTGCATGTGAAAATGACCGCCACGGGGGGGCTCCTGGGTCACGATCGAGTCAAGAGCGGCACCAGAGAAACGTGCGCGCATCAGTGCTGTCTCGTGCATGCATGGAATCTTGCAGTGCGCTGAGAGTATGACAAAGTCAATGCGATGCATCATCGCAGTGAAATGAGGGCGACCGCCGTTCCCGTCATTGGGCAGCGGCCGCATGACCGCATCACACACAGTAATGCAAGGAAGATGCACAAAGCATGGAAATCTCCTGCTCCTCATATAATGAAATCTTCAGAAATTCAATGCTGGATCTACAAATTCCTAATGCATTTGGGTGCTGTCATGCCCGGCTCGTCCGCTCCTCGTGTGTGCCACGCCCCCTGCCTTCCCACGTGTATTTCCCTGATTGTACCCCGCTGTATCTGATTACTTTGATTAGTCTTGTCTGGTTTTAAGTCCTGGTCTTACCTGTTAGCGGTGTCCGTCATTGATGTCCGTCAGCGTGTGATGTCTCCCGAGTCCTTGTGGTCCTAATAAATCCCCGTTTGCCCTAAGTCTGCCTGCTTGCTTGCCTCTCCGCTCATCACCTTACCCGTGCGCCTCTACCGCCGACGTATCGCGTCACAGGTGCGTTAGCTGGGAACTACAAAGTTCGCTATTATGAAACGAAAGTGAAAGTTTGTGTGCAGTAAACAGGATGTAAAGATGGTTCTAAAATGTTAATTTTTAGCCTTGATATTATCAGTTGTGTTAAACCAATCAATAATCACTGAACAATTATAGTAAATAATGGGGGAAAAAAAACACTCTTTTTGAGCACCAACAGCCTTCTACGGCACCTGCAGTCTAGATGGACCGGTGGCCCTTAAGCATTTACTGATGTAGCATCACAGCAAGCCAGACTAAGCAAAGGTTGCTCAGCGCAAAGAAAAGGGGCAGCGAACAAACTGGCCTGCAGCCAGAGAGCCTCACCCCTCTGCCCAAAGCTGGCTGATTGACTGCATCTAGACGCCGGCCATTAGCTAGGATATAACAGGAAGGGCGCGAATGAGTGTCACCCCCTGCACAGAGTCACATGTGGGGCAGCTAAATGCTCCATCTCAGGATTATAGGCCAAAACAGTTTTTAATTCCTCTTCTGTGCTGTTTGCATTTCAGTGACCCAACCAGAGGGACAGGGGGCAGGCCAGCAGGTGGCTTGGGCCCCCACACATCACCCGCTTCATCTTCACCTCGACCCCCCCATTGGCACGACGCTGTCACCCTGCCGACAGGACACCCGGGCAGCCGCAGGTTTACAGGGGGGTGTAACAGTCAGTTGGCATGCAGTGGTAAATGCGAGCAACTGGAACACCTACAACTGAATAAGTCAAAAGAGTTGTGTGTCTTGAATCTGCCTAGTATGTCTGCATGTAGTACTTACCCAGTAAACTGTCTGGCAGTGTGTGTGCATATACTACTAACCCAGTAAACTGTCTGGCA
This sequence comes from Brienomyrus brachyistius, assembly GCF_023856365.1. Classification (NCBI taxonomy): domain Eukaryota; kingdom Metazoa; phylum Chordata; class Actinopteri; order Osteoglossiformes; family Mormyridae; genus Brienomyrus; species Brienomyrus brachyistius. Next base: position 2,299,119 of record NC_064538.1, on the reverse strand, counting down.
GTGTGTGTGCATATACTACTAACCCAGTAAACTGTATGGCAGTGTGTGTGCATATACTACTAACCCAGTAAACTGTATGGCAGTTTGTGTGCATATACTACTGACCCAGTAAACTGTCTGGCAGTGTGTGTGCATATACTACTGACCCAGTAAACTGTCTGGCAGTGTGTGTGCATATACTACTGACCCAGTAAACTGTCTGGCAGTGTGTGTGCATATACTACTAACCCAGTAAACTGTCTGGCAGTGTGTGTGCATATACTACTTACCCAGTAAACTGTCTGGCAGTGTGTGTGCATATACTACTAACCCAGTAAACTGTCTGGCAGTGTGTGTGCATATACTACTAACCCAGTAAACTGTCTGGCAGTGTGTGTGCATATACTACTTACCCAGTAAACTGTCTGGCAGTGTGTGTGCATATGCACACACACACACACACATATATATATATAGGCACATGTGTGCATATATAGTACATAAAATGTAAATAATGTGAAAAAGTATGCCTTCAGGATAAAATTGTAGTCAGATTAAATTTTTTAAAACTATTATCCCCAGATTCATTCCGGAGTGAGCTGTCTCTCTCTGCTACTCCATCTCTCTCCGTCTCTCTCTCTCCCTCTCCGTCTCTCTTCCTCACCATCTCTTTCGCTCCCTCCCTCTCTGCATTGCAAGGATATTTGGCCCCACGTAATCCTTGCTGTCTGCAGTGCGCTCTCTGTGCCACACTGCATTAATCCCCGGGGGAAACACTGCCAGTCCCTGCTGGATTTTAGGTCACAGTGTCGAGACACCAGAATTCAGGCCGTTTCCTTCTGAGGTCATGGAGCAGGTACTGGCCTCTTCGTCTGCCAAGACGGCCGCGGGGCAGGAAGGGGAGAGGCGCCCCAGGACGAGGCCCGGCACAGCAGTACGTAGCTAAATGCTAAGTGATAAAACAGCTGCCTAAAGCTGACGGCCCCCATATAAAACCCCTACGATGGATGACAGGTCCAACAATTCCGGGAAGTGGAATCGCTTTTCTTCTCCCCATGGTGCACTAGCATCTAACATATATATCAAAGGGACATATATGGTCTCAGAGGGACATTACTGCTGACAACTGTGATAAAAAAGTCCCCTCAAACAACAGATGACAAGTGTGACAATTACCCAAAGGGCTTCACTGCTTTCTGTCCAAAATGCCTATGTGTGTGTGTGTGTGTGGGGGGGGGGGGTTATGTTTATATTACATTCTCCAAATGTCCTCACAGTGAGATAAAAACCTGTTTTTTGATGTTGTGGGCACCATTATTTCAGCCCCATAAGGAGAAACTGTAATAAAAAAACTATACATGCCAGAAGTCTTTTATTTCTTTGGTTACTCATGGTTAAATTTAGGACTGAGTGGCGGTTAAGACTATCATTGTAGGGATTAGTGTTTTTCACCATAGAAATGAATGGAGAGTCCCCACAAAGATAAGAATACAAACGGGTGTCTGTGTCTGTCTGTGTGTGTGTGTGTGTGTGTGTGTGTGTGTGTGTGTGTGTGTGTGTGTGTGTGTGTGTGTGTGGGGGGGGGGGGGTAAGCACACTGGGCGCTCGAAGGCGCGGCTGCAGTTTCCATCCACCGAATCGATGCGTAACACACACGCGTCGCGCCCCCTGTTCGCCGTTTGGCTGTTTGTGGGCTGCTTGAGCTGCGGCAAGCCGGCGAAAGCATTAATATTGGGAACATGAAAGGCCTGCTGACAGCGGGAAAACTGTTATGTTTAAGTCAGCTTTTGGTTTTTGGGGGGGAAAAAAAACATTGGATCGCTGCTCACATAATCGCTTTGTGGCTTCAGGGTCACGCCACGGGAATCGGCTCACCGGGACCGAAATGGACTCACCGCCTTTCGAAATCCAGCCCGGAAGGAGCGGTGTGGTGGTCCAGCACCAAAATGCAGGGGGCGGGTTCATTTTAGGGCAGCGGTACTGGCTCACAGGCACGGGCTTTCCTGAGCGGGCGCTCCCACAACACCCAGACGGACATCCTGGGCACCGGAACTCCCCGCGGTTTTACCTGCCGTCTTGCTTTACCCTAAATGCTCTATTAAATTGGCATGTTCTTAATGCTCCTCTCCTGTTGATTTGAATTATTATCTTATTTATTAAGTTCTTGCCTTTGCGCTGTAGCTCCTACTCCAATACTCCAATTGATACTCCAAAACAGCAAACACGGCATTCATCAGAAGCTCAGCCTAGCTGCTCTTACTGTAACCCTAGACGTGTGTCTATCACAGGCCATTTTCCTCAGTGGCATGTTGGTTTGGACAGAAGCGTCGAGCACATAAAAACAAAGGTAGAATTTAAATGTGAATTAGCAGGGTGCCGTCTTTGTAGAGGAAAAACGTCCAATCGTACAGCAGCATCAGCTAAAGCCTTTCACATTCCTGGTGGCTGGTTTCGGGGAACATATTCCGCCTTTATTCCTCAGCGAGAGTTACTGCAGGCTGGTCAATGACCCAAGATATTTTCACATTCTTTACATTCGAAAGAAAGGGCCAGTGGTTAGAATGGTTGAATAATGAATGGCACGGACCCGTGACCCAAAATTTGCCTTTTCGAGTCTCAGGAGAAGCTCCTGTGCTGTGCTCTGGAGAAAAGTATTTAAGCCGAATGTGTCCTGTAAAATGTTCAGCTGCACAAATGGGTGCAAACTGCCACCTGCAGTTGGATAGTAATCAAATTTAAAAGGGCGAGATACGAGGCCAAGCAGAGACGGCCTTCAATTCTGCTTCCCCGCAGTGGCATGCAGTTAACAGCCGATGAGACCTTCCTGCGAGCCAGTGCGGCGAGAGTTAGGGTGTCCTACAGGTGACACTGGCCCGTCGCTATGGCGACCCTCTCCACAAAGCTCATCTGGATGTAATTAGGCTGAAAACCAAACTGGCATTTACGGGAGGGGTGGGAGCGATGGCAGAGAATCGGATTTGCAGCCAAGCCCCAGTGACACCCGGCGAGGTGGGGAGGGGGGCTGGGGTCCATTTGCGGAGACCTAGCAGCAGGGGGCGCTACATCTCTGCGAGCTGGAGACCCCTAGTGCGACAGGTACGCTAGAGGGGTGACATTTCACCACAAACAAGGCCACCTTCCCGGGTTCCTGCTGACCGGGATTAACCCCAAAGGAACGCAGATGACAATACAAGCTCATAGGAATGTCCTCCAAACTCAGCCCCGTTAATTAAAGGCCATGATCTAAGCTTAGGGGTCTGACATCACTTTTATTCTCTTATGAAGGGCCATAGTTTGAAATTCCAGGACCTCTAAGGTAATGTCACCTCGGCCACACCATCACCACCTCCCTCATGTTATATAACTTCATAATTTCACACATTTCAGCCCCCACCCCCGACTCGGTCAGGGTATTCAAGCCCCTACTTCAGCTCTGCAACGGTGATTAGTCCTTTATTTGCCATTTGCAGAAATAGAAGTATATACCCCATCTTGTGCTCCACAGCTTGGAGTAGGGGGTCATAGCATAGAGTCAGCCAATGTGCAGCCCCCATGGAGCTGGGGGCTAAGGGCCTTGCTGAAAGGCTGTTCTGCCAAGAGCAGGGTTCAAACCAGCAACCTTCCGATCATGAGCACAGAGACTTAACCTACTGGGCCAGTAAGTGTGTTACATTATCTTATTTTAGCTGATTTATACCTGCATGTTACATTTACAGCCTGCCCCATTCAGATCCATGTTACGGTATATCAAAGGGGGTCAGGTGCAAGAGCCCCGTTCAGTTTGCCCTTGGGGTCAGTTTCCCAAGCAGGGGGAGGGGTAGGTTTGAGCCACTGCGATGATCGTTGGGTTCCACTGGGCCTTGGAGAAAAGCGCGGTGTGGATCGGTACATCAGCACAGCATGCAGAGCGAACCAATCAATGACTCTCATCAAAAGTGATTGTGTGAACACTCCCCACTGGGCTTTGGAAAAAATAACGAGGGGGGGGGAAACAAATTCTACAGCGGATCCTGCTTTCTGTAGTCTAAAAAAACAACAAAACAAAGCAAGAAAAAAGAGCCCCTTTTTGACATCCATGACAGAGAAACCAGAAAAGAATCTGTCACTAGCCCTCAGGATAATACCCTCTGTCAGTGGCTGCCTTCACCGAACACCCTGCACATCAGATTGGGACAAATAAACATCAGTAAAAGACCCCATCTGAACAGCTGGGAGTTGGTAGATTTCTGCAGCTATAGTAAAAATACTGTATTATAATAATTGCCCATCAATCTATACACCCATCTTACAAATGCTTAGCCAGTAGAGGACTATCGGCGAGACTGGGGGTCTATCCCAGGCAGAAAGAGCAGGAGGATCATTCTGGAGAAGATGCTCATCCATCACTAGGCACCCAAACACTGTGGGCAATTTAGAGACACCAATTCATCTACCTGTAAAACGATCAACCAGAAGATGTCCCACTTTTTTGGTACCCTGATCAAAATCAATAGATTGGATATTTATGTCTACCATTTACAATTCCTGATCTGATGTTTTAAAATACACACACACACACACACACACACACACACACACACGTTTGTAATTATATCTTTGTGGGGACTCTACATTCATTTCTATGGGGAAAACTCTAATCCCAAAACGACCTTAACCATAAGTAACCAAACTTATATATCGGTTCAGGACATCACTGAACAAAATTATTTTTTTATTTTTTGTATATACTTCTCTTTTAACAAACAGGTATATATACCATTTTTATATATACACATACATACATACAGTATGTAGATATATATGCTTCACCAGAAACTGCAAGGGCGGGACAATGAGAATATCTGCTAAATATTTACAAAAGCTTAGCATTTTTCGCAGTGTTTCAGTGCTGCGGGCGAGATGGCCATCTGCAGTTTGCAGGGACGGCAGGCCGGCAGGACGGCAGGCTGGCAGGCCGGCCCTCGGCGCTCGCCGCCTTTCCTGCACGCCCCACGGTGCACGCATAAAGCGCCCCTCATTTTCGCTCGGGTCCGCGTCTAAACCGAGGGCAGACAAAAAGAGGGGGAGAGAAAGACTGGTGTGAATGGCTTCTTTTCTGGGGGGAGGAGGCAGGGGAGCGGGGGGGGGGGCACGGCGAGGCAGGAGATGGAGACAAAGCCGGACCATGCCATCCTCGCAGCAGGCCGCACGGGGACTGGACGTGCCAAGCTCAGAGGTGGTCGGGTGCGGTGCCAGAGCTTGCAGACGCACTGCCCCGAGTGACGCGTTTGCTATGGAGGCACGCTGGATCATCTGTCATCTGCGCAGCAGGACGCCAGAAAGATCGGCAGCCAATAAAGAAAATAATAATAATAACAATAATAATAATGTCGGCATTGTCTAGCGGCTTCCACTGCCGGGACGGGAAGCGGTATGCAGGCCCGGCGGGATAGCGCCGCGCTCTGACAGGTCATCCCGCTGAATTCCCCTGGCGAGGGGACAAACGCTGGCCGGATCTGGGGCAAAGATGCACCGCCAGCCCAGATGCCACTGCTGCTTCACCTGGGGGACATCGTCTGAGACGGAGAGAGAGGCCGGCATCCTGCTGGGCACCGTTCTCCCCCGCTAAAGCAAACCAGCAGACCTCACTGACAGCTTCAAGCTCTTATACAGCTGGGTACTGACAGCAGGGACTCTCATGGGACTTGAACCTGTGACATTTGGGACATAATTTGTGGAACTGGGCGGGGGGGGGTGGCTGGGGGAGGTGCAAGTCCTTAGTCCTTGCAGGGACAACCAGTCCCTTCGTTTTCTGAATTATTATCAGCAAGAACAAGGGGAGGAATGGGATCCGAAATGGGGAGGGGATGAGATCCACGCCGTGCACCGTGGCCCAGGAACAGGAGCTTCTGTTACACCCCTGTTACTTCATAGCGGGTAGCTAGACGACATGAATGCACTCTGAAGTGTAACAAACGTGTCCTCAGATCCCTTGTGCAATCAGGGCATGTACATGTACATGAGCACATAAATACGGGAGGTCCGGGTTAGTGGCGGATGGGGGGGGGGGAACATAGAAGTTTTGGAGACCTTGGTCTGTGCCACATGGCCGCGAAACATTATATCCCTGCACGTGGAAATTCTCGCCTTTATGTTTTCCCAAGGAATAAAGCGTGAAAGAGGCCTATTCAGATTGCTCACTCGCAGGGATCGAGGGCGCTGGTGTTTTTCAAGACCAGGACTGGGCACCGTAATGATGAATGCGTCCCCCTACTCAAGCTGACTCCCCTTCCTGTCATAATGGCAAAACATACTTTCCACATTGGGTGGGAATTCACTAAAACGAAAATCCTAACTGACCTTCGGACAACATTCTGAGGATATTGCCCGCCGGAGCGACTGGCGACATTAAAGCATCCTTCAGAAGGCCGCTAGGTTCCAAAACAGAAAAGCAAGCACAGCAGGCTATTTCTGGCAAAGTGAGATTGAAAAAAAAAATCATATGAATAGTTCATTTGCAAATATAATAATTGTCTCGACTGCTGATTCGCCATGCCTCTTTAACTCATATATGCATTTAATTTGTGAATAATTCTGCTTTATTTAGGGGGTAAAATTACATATATAATACCTAAAGAGAATTATTTAACTAAACAATTAGTTATGGGCACAATGTTTTATAACTGGAATTTACATAATTCTAAATTCTCCAGGCAACAGTTTAATTATTTCAAATGGTTCTTCACTGACAGCAAGCAAATAAAATCTTTCCCATTGTATGCAGTGAAATAAATTATGTGTATATTGTTCATTAAATTAACCTACGCGAAATGTGGAATGTAACTAAAAACAACAGCTTGTGTTCACAATAATCTTGCTTATGAATAATGGGGAAATTAGCTGCTGACAGCTGGTTAAAGGTCTTTCATTTAGTCGTCCCAGAAGGAGTACAGTTTTACTCTATGAATAAATAAGGTATGTAAAAATGTGCAAGAGCAGGCGAATAAGCAAAATGTATGGAAACGAGAAATAAATACTGAACTGATCCAGCCATCATTTGCACACGAATCCATCTGTCACCAGAATGTCCTCTGGGCATCTTTTATAGAGGCCTTAATGACTCAAAGACATATATATATATACATATATGCACGCGCACACACACGTCCCCACAATGTGGAAAAAAAACCTGTTATTTTGACTTTGTGGGGACCGTTTTTGATAAAAATCTGAAAAATCTCTTAGGGCTGGGTGGGTATGAGTTAAGCTTGTCATTTTTGGAATTAGGGTTTTGCCTCTAGAAATGAATGGACTATCCCCGCAAAGATATGTGTGTGTGTGTGTGTGTGTGTGTGTGTGTGTGTGTGTGTGTGTGTGTGTGTGTGTGTGTGTGTGTGTGTGTGAAATTAAAAGCAGGCCATCCCTCACAGTATTATTCGATGAACACTGGACACAGATCTACAGAAATGTTACACTTCCCACAAAGCACTGCTGGCTTCCTGCCTCAGTCAGGAAAAAATACAGGAACTGTTAAATAAAAAATACGAACAGAATGAGAAGAGGGATTTGCCACTGGGGAGTATTCAGTATTATACCTGGAGTTTAGAGGCTGACAGAAGTTAAATTAAAAGCAACTCTGTTGATTTATTTGGATATTACAGCAGGACACAATGCTACTGACTGTATAAATAAAGTTCCATTATTTGGTGCTTATTTTAAAATATTATTATTCCCCCCTACTGTTTGCGTTATGTTTTTAATATTCTCTAACCTGCACCTGTGTTTCAAGCAGGAATGTTGGCTATCTAACAGGCATGCTGGCTAAATAGCACGATAGCTAATGGCCAAATTAGCTAAATAGCATTATAGATAATGGGCAAACTAGCTAAATAGTACGATAGCTAATGGGCAAACTGGCTAAATAGCATTACAGATAATGGGCAAACTGGCTAAATAGCACGATAGCTAATGGGCAAACTAGCTAAATAGCACGATAGCTAATGGGCAAACTGGCTAAATAGCATTATAGATAATGGGCAAACTGGCTAAATAGCACGATAGCTAATGGGCAAACTGGCTAAATAGCACGATAGCTAATGGGCAAACTGGCTAAATAGCACGATAGCTAATGGGCAAACTGGCTAAATAGCACGATAGCTAATGGGCAAACTGGCTAAATAGCACGATAGCTAATGGGCAAACTGGCTAAATAGCACGATAGCTAATGGGCAAACTGGCTAAATAGCACGATAGCTAATGGGCAAACTGGCTAAATAGCACGCTATCTAACAAGTGCATGCTACCTAAAAGGCTCACGGTTAAATAGGGAATGCTAGCTAAACAGCAAGCTAGCTAAGGAGTACCGGGCTAAACAGCGAATGATAGTTCACAGGCGCGTCGACTAAACAGCATGCTAGCTAAGATAGGGTGACCAGATAATCCATATCATCCCAGTCACCTTGGGTCAGAGCTAGGACGGAATTTGTAACCTACCATTTCAATTACAAGGACCTGAATTTCACTTAAGCACCGAGTTCTTGCTGATTGGTCAGTGTCCTATAATCATGCACGTGTCACTAATGTTAATGAGAAACAGCTGGATGAGTCATTCAGTCAAGGAAACAAAACCAGTCAAAGCACAAGAAGAACTGAACAACTTAGCCAAGCGCAGGAGCCTTTCGGTTTTAAGATAGTTTGTAAAACCTGAAGTAGCTCAAGTTGTCCGGGATGCCCTGGATTATCCGGTAGCTAAGAGGCACATGCCGGTGTGTGATTCCTACATAAGACCAACATCTCAGCCGATCTTCGCCACTGGGATCACAAGAACCTCTGTGTTTCCAAACAGGTGAAAACAATTGGCAGCCTGAGGGCTCCTTGTGAACCTTAAGCAATGGGCAGCCCCTCTCAGAGGGACACATCATTATCCGAGCTCTGGCAGGGTAACCTTCTACTCCAGCATGATGATCTCTGCTTTTTTTCCCGGCAAGATCAGCCGAGGATGACTGTAGACACAGGACAAATGGATAAGTAACTGCTTAAAATCACATAAATTCCTACAGAAAATCCCACGTGAATTCCGCCGCGGGTCACCGGCTGCGATTATCAGAAACCCTGATACAGTACTTACGGGTGTAATTAATCCCTTTTGGGTAATTAGACCACAGCCTGTAATCGACCATGAAAAAAAGTGGTCTGTCTGACCTCTGTTTTGGGATGTGAGACATCTAAGATCTGCTTTGGCATATAAATATTTACCGTACCCGCCAAATGTATGCATGTGCTCCTGACCTCTGTCCGCCGCATAATGCACTTACTGCACTACTTATCTGCATGGACTTGGGCTGGAAGTAACTGTCTCAGTATATAAATTTAAATGTTTCTCTTTCATTGCTTTCTTTTTGTCTGCTAAGTGCAATCAGTGTGGCAACTGAAGGTCTTCCTGCTTACATTTGGGTAATTCGATACTTCATACTGATTAAGTGGCAGCTCTCATGAAAATGAATCGCTCCGCTTCAGGAGAACGACGGTCAAAGACACTCAGGGGCCCTTGGACTCCCCAGCGCTTTCTAGGACTGCTGTTCCAGCAGCTACGCCATGCCGAGGTCTAATAGCTATCACCATGCTAAGCTAGAAAATGTACAACACCGAGGTCTGACACCTGCCTCACCAAGTTAAGGTGGAACCTCCACGCCACAATGCTGAAGGGTCACATCGGAGTGCCCAAGTTAAAAAGATCAGCCCTTACTGAGGTCAGAAATCTTCCTGGAGAAGGCTGAGGGTCATCGTAACGGAGACCTGCGACTGTCACAAATGTGATCACGCGACCCTCCCATCAGCTGTCCACATGGACATGAATACTAAATGCATTACCCTATACTGTCATTTCATTCATTTATTCATTCATTCATTCATTTTCTGCAACCGCTTGGGAGGATGGGTGGGCGGAGCCTATCCCGGAGGCTATAGGCATAATACAGCATAAATATATATTCCAATACAGTACAAATATAAATAGAATATATAGTCCATACACTGCATATGCCAGTGGTGCCTACATTTCTCCTTTATTCATATCAAAGGGTCTATTCTCACCGTGACAATGCCTTGGGTAATCGGTTAAAGAAGACAGAAGGAAGGATGGATGGACAGACCTTGGAGAATGCCAAAGGGACATGAAATGCCTGGGGGACCAGATCGGCCTTCCCGATGGAAGCAGTGTGGCTGTACTACAGGTGCTCGTACTGCATTTAAAATTGCCAGCTAAGTCATGTAACAGTACATCATCTGAAAACGTGGGACAGTATTCCCAGGGCCCCAGAGTCTGAGCACAACAGAAGCAGGAGGTCAGGTTGCAGTCCTCTGTATTCCAGGTAGCTCCCACCGCTGTCTCCAGCATATTTATCCTGCTGTAAGGAGACAGTAGGGTGATTTGCTCACATGGCCTCAAATGCCCCCCCCCCCTCCCCCCCACCGCTACAATCCATCCCCCCCAAGTTTAATATTACGCCACAGCACAAACACGCACTGAGCACTCAAGAAAACTAGATCAAATGGACTCGGCTCCTGACTAGAAACCAAATCCAATCGTGTCAGACCTGCCTTAAATAAACTGAATGGCGCTCTGGGGTGGGGTGGGCAAGGGGAGACGCCGCTGACGGGGAGAAGAGAGAAAGCGCGGGACAGCGGGATTCCTCAGAGGTCACGTGATGCCAGGCCTGCCAGCGAGAGAGCGCTCAGCCGAGGCTCAGGTGACAGGCTCGTCTTGTAATGCAAATTTAGGTGTAATGGGCTCCCCTCACTGTAGCCGACAGGCTTGGAGGGCGGATTCCGGACACTAAGGGTGCCCCTAGAATAGCACTTTGTGACATTTTCTCAGGACCCTGAGCTACCTCCCTGAACTGGGACTATCATTCCTTCGGCCCCGTGTGAATGGACAAGACGTACAAACCAGTCACATTACTCTGATCATCTGGTTTAACTCCAACAAAAAAATAAACATTCAACTCTTGTTTCCACACACGAGGATTACAGGTCCATCTGCAGCAGAATCTCAGAGCTCCCCGCGTGACGTGAGGTGGGCTCTACCCGGACGGCACAGTCACGTCCAGCTAACACGCGGTCGCACTGAGCTCTTACATAATCCAACTGCTGTGAAAGAGATTCTGTCCCACCGGCATCTACAATTCTGCTGGGTACGCAAAGGACAGAATGATCGATGTTATCGAACGAGCGGCACACATATTTGGTTTCGCCAAAATCTGACAGGTGGGCCTTGGGCTCCTGGTCGTTACCCACAGGGCCGAGCTTGTGAGTTCGACTCATTTTCTGAAAGAAGCTATAAAATATCCAGTCGTGTGGCCTGTTTTGCTCATTCTGAGTCATCAAAAAGATTCCCATCTTCTCCATTAACCTCTGAACGCTTGTCCTTCCAGAACCTCCATGTGACATTATACAGGAATAATTAACCACGCTGCCAATGCAGATACAAAATGCGATGCCACTTTTTCCTGTAAATTGTCATCTGTGAATTATACACAGAAAAAAAAACACTATCTGTAATAATAACTGTGAATACAGTCATTTTTATTTAATAGATAGCTATGCTGACAAAAACTCCACACAATTCATTTAGCTTAATTCCATGTTTAGTATTTTGTCGATGTAACAGCAAAATCCATTCTTGTACCAAACTTCAGCACTGAAATAGGCCAACGCTTTTATTAATTGTACACAATATGGCCTACGTACAGCATGATGTCATACTGTTGGGCCTGAAATGACAAGCAGCACAGCTTCTGAAGTCATCTTGAATAAATGCTCTCTGCATGGCATCCAGGAGCCTACCGACTGGGGCTGCATTACTGCCAATCCTCTTACATCAATATAGTGTGAAGAGCCCCTACAAATTTAGTGAAAATTCCAGGTCCATGTATCTATCAATTTTTACAACCATTAATCTAGTACTAAGTAGCCTGGATCCAAAGGCACTAGGTACCAAAGGACTGCAGGGGCCCAACACTGTATAGGGGCCCCAAAATCAAACATCAGAGGCCCAATGAAATTTACCAAGTAAGACCCCTCCCCCTACCCCACCCCAAGGTGATTTTTTGCCAGAATTCCTAGCTATGCCCCTACGCATGGGATACATTGAATGGGACCCCAGTCTATCACAAGGCACTTGCTAATACAGAGAATCACGTATTAAAAGGAAATTTAGAGCATTGACGTTCCACCTAACCTGCATTGTCTGACTTTTATGAAACCCAGGCAAATATGGGAAGAAAACATAAACTCTGCAGTCCGGGAGAAAAGAGCAAAGGGGTACATACATGCCCAAGGGATGCGGTAACATGCAGGAAAGACTCGCGTTTCTTTAGGGACTGTCTCTACTGTACGGTGTTACCACAGACACGAACCAGCAATCAAAGGCAGAGGCCTGAGATGCTGGAAAGCGAGGATCACGGCACTCTGCCTCTGAGGGCTCGGCCTCCCAGGGCTGCACTTCCACAAAGGCCTGACTCAAAGGCTCCCCCCGAAGGCCAGAGGCAGAAGTCACTGAAACCTGACACCCACCACGCTGCCACTGGCACAGACTGGCGATCCGCGTGGCACCGCCGACTGGAGCCGCTAAGGGCCCCAGGCTGAAGCAGGCGGCAGCCGGCAGCCAGAGGGCCCGGAGCTGCTCCTCCGTCCAGCAAAGAAACTTGAGAAAGAGTCTGATTTTTGAGGCCTCGTGTTCGCCACTCCTCTGGCCCATTTCTTAATCCTTTTGCCATAAACCTCTGAAAACGTGCATGGTAGGTGTGTTCACCTACGCTGCCTTTGAGGATAAATATGTCAGTAAAACACATTTCCCACCTAAGCAGTAAAACAGCAGGCGCAGACCCATACAGAGCGATTCAAAGAAGCACAGCACAGCAGACACTTTAACACGTTTATGTTATGTAATATATAGTCTCAAAAGGACATGTTTTCATTAGCGATTACTTACACTCATATTTATATTAAAATATATCATTTTAAGGAAACTACATATATATTAAAATTTATTCAAACAAATTTGGTCACATTAATGCAAAAAAACATACAAATTAACCAGAATAAGTGCTAAAACTCCATACTAATACAGGAATTACAATCTTTTAGCTGACGTTAATTACAGGTTTGCTTAATTGTCTCACTTTAAAAAAACAATGCCGCAGTCACACCCCTGTAATTTCCGTTATTCCATGACGCATCACATTAAACATCGTAGTCATTCGTCAAACTAAAAAAATGATTTATACCACAAAATATTAACAAATCTGAAAGCATTTTATACGAGCAATGAGCAAACTAGTTTTTTTCAGCTCTAGTGACAGACAGCCCAGTTCTTCTTAAACAAGAATTCAACTTATTCACTGGCATGAGGACCACCAGCACAGTCTGCCAAAACCGACAGACGACAAAAGCGAAACAGCCGCCTGTACTCAAATATACATCGGTGAAATAGCCAATACCATTAAAATGGCAGTAACCTGGCATCGTAAGAAAATCACAAAACATTACAGGCACTTCCATGATTAAATATCTTACATATGTCTGCGCTCTGAATTGATGTCTTCATGCACATATACACTGAGATTCCATTTTATTGTGGCCCAAGAATATAGAATTATTCCATTGACTGATGCTACGGTAATAAAAGCCATTGTTCTTCGCCGTACTCTTCTGAAACCACGCAGACGTCAGTTTCCAAATAATAAATGAAATGGGTTTTCGGCGTTTTTTTTATGATTCATAATTTACAGACCTCAGTCTGTTACTCATTACTTCCACCATCTTTATATTAGCTATTTATTCTTAAATTACCGTTTCAAATTCAGAGAAAAAATGTAAAAAAAAAAAAAAGAAAGAAAGAAAAAGAAAAAAGAAAAAGAAAGAAATAAAAAGCGGCATTATTATTTTTGCAAAATAAATGCTGTGGATGAAAAGTGAAAGGGTATGCCTGCTCTGCAAAGACTTTAAAACATGATGTTTTGAGGACCTGCACATTTGTGAAGACCGAGCTTACGGACACGCTTCGTTAAGTTCCGAGGCTTCGTGCCAGGGTCATCTGTGCTGCTCTCGCTTTTGCCGTCGCCTTCGCTCTGCCGCTCTCTGTTACTCGTCTCGGACCTTTATTATCGTTGTAGTGGCAGTGATCTCTTTCCAGGACACAGATATCACTCCTGTCACCACAAACTTCCTTAGGCGTCTGCCAGTAGCTACAAAAATAAGGTGGCAAAATGAAGGGAGATATGAAGGTGCTGAGAGTAAAGCTGGCGCCTGTCGTTTTTCTGCCCCCAGACGTGGCCTGTATCCCACCCCACGGTGTGACTAGGCCACCGTCACAGTGCCAAGGTAAAGCCCCTTTGGTTCAGTGCTGAGGGCCGCCCCTCACACCAGGGAGGGTTTTGGGAACAGGCCACGTGCTGCTTTATCTCTCGGTACCTGCTCTCCGTGTCTTACCTATGCCCCCATACGCACTGTTCCTCCAGAACCATCACAAACCCAACACGACGTCGCTCTGGACCAATGAAACTGAGGTTCTGATGATGACAATGTCATTTCCCCCTGATCTTTATTTTAGGACTGCAACCCTGGTTACAGCCACAGAAAAAACACACACACACACACACACTGTGAAACTGTGAAATTCAGCTGTGCCCTCTCACTTTCGAGAGCTAAAAGTGATCAGGATGGTCACTATCCATGTGGGCCAATGAATCATGTTAAATTAAACCACTAGAAATTACGATGCTCTTAAACCAAACCATTTCTGACACTCTATACAGTTTGTCTGCTATCAAATTTAAAATACGCGATATTCTCTTGTACTACACAATTTATTATGTTTACCCATAATTGTGTTTTCCTTAAGTGCATTATGACCTTTTTAATGCAACTGGTGTACAATTATTTTCAGTTCAAATGTAGATAATTAAATAGTAATACAAACGCCATTGGATCTGCTTTACCGACGTATTTGGGCAGCTTCTATTAAAGCTCTGAAAATCCTTTAAATGAATCTGACGGTTCTTGTATCTGCAGCTACAAAAGTTAAACGTTGAATAATTGATGCTGGAATCACACGCCGATGCGCAGCAGTTCGCATGTTTCCTGCGTTTATCCCCGAGCGGCGACGCTGCAAAGCGCTGATCTGAGAAGCTGCGGAAGCCCGGAGGTGCCGATGGCCGCCTAAGGAAGAGGCAGAAACCAGAACGGATTGGATGCCATTTTCACACTCAGTGTATCCAAAGCGAAATAACCCTAAATGTGATTATCCGCTGGAAGAAGCGCACTTCCAGCCAAACCCAAGCTGCGTGTCTACGGTATTCGACGAGACACACGGCTGGTTACGGATATTATTTCATAGGTGGGCGAGCCACCAAACACCTGCCTGTGATGAAGACATTTTACTAATCACGTCTCACTCATTAAGACACTTAAGACCCGGAGATTGAAGCGGACGGCGGTACATAGGCGGACACAAAACTTTGCACAAGTGCGGAAAAAAGGCATAGAGACAATCCGGTGGGGGCTCATTCGAAAAAGGTCTGGGCGCCTCGCACAAAACACAATTAGACATAAGCAGTCCTTGTTTAATTTTGGGTTTAGCCACCTCATCTGGCTCCTCTCGATGCGGAGGAGCAGCGGCTCTACTCTGAGTCCCTCCCGAATGACTGAGCTCCTCACCCTATCTCTAAGGGAGAGCCCAGCCACCCTGCGGAGGAAACTCATTTCGGCCGCTTGTACCCGCGATCTCGTTCTTTCGGTCACTACCCAAAGCTCATGACCATAGGTGAGGGTAGGACTTCAATCTAGCGGCCTGTCTTACGAGCACGGGGGGGGGGGGGTCGAGACCCGGCGTTACAGCAGCCAAGGTTACTCCGAAACAATCTGCAATTGCAATAAAAAGCGCTTGCAAAGCACACGGGGAGCATCAAACACCCCCTGCATTTTCGCTTACAAACAATGCGCCTGCAGTCCGACTGGCTTTTCAGTATAAACACGCTGTAAAAGTCCCGACTGCACATACAGCTCTGCTTCTATACATGTTGATTCGTTTTGTGATAATCAGACAAGAGAATTATTAATCATCACCCAGCCTGATAAGAAAAACGATCATAAAACATTTCTTAAGTATACATAATAGACCGACAACATCGTTAACATTATCCACAACCTCCAAACGGCGCAAATGCACATTTTAAAATCTTAAAAATGAATTAAATAGCACAACCGGTAGTCTACTGCAGCTACTTAAACTAACTTTTCGTGGAAAATTGAACCGAATCACGTTTTATCATCTAATTTAATATAATAGCCTGTTGCGATTCGCACAAGTTCAGCGATTCCCGTTACGTTATCTTTCCTATACATGTAAATTATCACAATACGTCGAGGTTTTTTTTACCAGTGTAACGAACTACCTTTATTATATATTTTATCTAGTTAGGCGCACGGCACAATTTAATTACCTATATATTGATGATACAGACAAGTGGTTTGTAAAATGATCCAGGCAACGTGGTTCAAGTGATTTGTGCCCTGGCAGCGATCTCCCTACACCTTGTCCCAAATTGTCGCTGAAACGTTTCATCTTACAAGCTACGATCGGCACTTGTTCTCCGAAAAAAAAATACTGAACACGTATGCCTTACCTTCAACAGCCCATACAGTAGGTAGTATCCATAAAAAAGACACGATATCCATAATTGCGCGTTTCTGATGCAGTAGAATGAGAAGCCCAGGCATTCAGATGAAATAGGTCCTGCGAGCCATTGACAGCGCCTGAATCCCGACTGCCAGCTAAACGGAGCCCGAGCCGGCGCAGCGAGAAAAGCCGAGCCGACTTGGGCGAGACCAAAGGCGCAGACACGGGGGGCGACGCCTCGCGGGCAGCCCCTCGCCGCGCTCGCACGCTTCTCCAAATCAACTTTTACGTGACATGCGGCCAGTAAGAAACGCGCCGCGTTCCCTTCGGTCATCATCCGCACGTTTTTCTTCTTTGTTCCGAAAAATTTCTAGGCTGTGCCCACCTGATTCAAAACCACAGTTTCCCCCATTTTAATCAAGCTGATTAAATCGTATAACTCGTTTGTGCCGAATATTTATGAAAGTAAAGCAATTTTGACCCGTCTACATTACCGCCTTTTGTATTTTACATTTTCCTTCTGAATCGTTCTTTGTAGACTGCTAAATGCACGTTGTACGATGTAAATGAATGAATGCTTGAAAGAGAAACGATGAATGAGTGAAGTTACAGAATCACTGACTGATATTTTATCGGCTGTCTTTCGTTTCACAGTTGTGATCAGTACATTTTATTCATATATCATGCATTAGGAATTATGAGGCCTACACCGTGTACCTATTTCTGATGTTTGAGCAGGGCAACTCATAATCCAGGGTTAACCACATAAAGTTTCATATTTGTCATGTATATTAAATGCATTTAAATGTATTAGTAATTACTTTCTACAAACTTCCATCAGCTCATGTAACATTAACAATTGAAATTCGCTAAATAAGTTTGTGTGTGTGTGTGTGAGAGAGAGAGAGAGTAATAACACATTATCACAATTCTCAAGTTTCATCACCAATCTTTTAAAGGAACCATCTTACGGTGCTACAAATTCCATACACTCTTGGAGTATTCATACTATTCGGATCTGCCATTTGACGTATTCCTGCCGAAACAGACAGAGGCCACTGACACTATAAACCATGCCCCCGCCAGCACTCCGTCTACAGGATATTACCAGAGCTTCAGCCTGTGTGTTACAAGCGTTTGAGATAATGAGGTATTTTCCGTACTATTGCAGAATACTAGCTTGTTCTGCAGAGCCGGATAGAGAGGCTTATTAAACTGCAAGCGATTATACTGTGGTCTGCCGCGTTGTAATATTGATCTGGAAAGCCGCCTTAGTTTTAAGTGAATATAATGAAATAATGCATTGCTTGTAATAGCGATTAATTTTATATTATGTGTTTGCAAATACACGGTCCAGTCTGTTTAATGTTAATTGCCAATAATTTGAAGCATGGTGAAAATATATGAGGTCAAAATGATATTGCGTGTTAAGCATATGTTTATAGAGCATTTTGTACACCATGAAATTACAGAATCTTTACAAGTGTAATGCTGTCATGTTGTGAAGAATTTACCCTGTCCCAAACTTTGTCCTTTATAGTTTGTATTTTACTCTGATTTATATACAGTCCGCGATGCTCAACGGGAATAAGAACAAACTCCTAAAACTATACATTGATTAACAAATAATTTGTTTGGAAAACTCTAAAAACACTTCAACGAGTAAAACATTAAATAATCCGTTAAAGTAATCTGTCTTTGATTGACTATAAAAGTCCCTGTGTGGAGGTTGTAAACGTGAAGTGTTATATGTGGAGTAATATAGCCCTATTCAGAATAAGAAATATTACTTATATTACTTACGAAAAGATAGCTTGAAGAAATGTGATCACTATTTAGATCGCACTGTTTATTTACAATGTATACAATGTATATAAACAGTATCTCTGAAGATCATTTAAAAGCCACAGCCGTATTAGGTTACTTTGACATAACACTGGCTGCTACAGTAACTGTCGCAACCGTTTTAACTCGTTTTTATCCAGATGTAACTGGATGTAAGAGTTCGGCATCGCAGTTTTAATGGCGGAACTTGGTAGAGGGGTCTGTTTTTTAATATGCTCCAACGTCGTATTAAAGATATTCGCATTAACGATTTTAATAACTGCTATGGCAACAATAGCGAGACTTGGCTTTCTTCACCTCCTTCAGTACCTGCTTTTCTGCTGTCCCGAGTGCTTTGCCTGCTACTTCCACATCCTTAAGGTGGTGCACTGCTGGCGTCTTCCAGGTCCACTGGGTAGATTAAGCGTCTCTGCACCTTTGTAGACTGCGAGTGCGAGGCTTGCTACCATGGGACAGTCATTTACAGTCTTGGTTTCCAAAAATTGCTATCACCTCGGGACCCAACATGCTGCTAGTCTCCTCTGGGACTTGTATCAGCCCTTCAGTGTCCCCTGACACTCCATTCCTGCTCTAGGGGGTTGACATTACCCTCTCTTGCCTCCTGGCATTGTCTGTGAAACATTGCCTGTTGGAATGATGATTTTCTATGTTCGGCTCCTGCCTTCCAGGCCTTCCAGTACCTCTGCTAGCTGCATTAGACTGTGCCCCCCACCCCACCCCGCCACCGCCTGTGTCAGGGCTGAGACCAGAGCCATGTGTTCTCAGGCTTTGCGATCCACCACTTTCCTGTGGCGTGCCAGGCGGCTGAGACATGCTTGCAGGACTTTCCGTATTTTAATGCGCCTTATTATTATGATGATTTATAATAGCTTCCCCCCATCTTTTGTTTCTTCTCCTTTACTTTGGACCACAGGCAGAGTGGTTGCCCCTAATCCCAAACCTGTTTGATCACCTCAATGTATTGCAACATGCTAACAGCCTTGTCTGCCAAGACATCATATGGCTTGTTCTGCAATCAGGGTCTGCTCTCTCCATATGCTCTCTCATCCGCATAGCTTTGTATAACATAGGAAAGTTCTGTTTTCTCCAGTCCCTTTGCAAATGGAAGCGTTCGTCCAACGTAGAACGCTGCTCCTGTGAATGAACAGTAGTAATGCTGCCATCTAGAGGACAACCAATGTATCCATCCGCCCAAAGCAGTAAGACCGCAGGCTGGATCCCACGACTAAATGAGGAACCTGCACACTACAGAGAGAACTTGCAAACTCCACACTAGCACAAACTGGGGCCAATCCCCAAAACGAGAAGTGTGCAGCAACAGCGCCATCCACTGTTCTTACCCAGTCAACGTATCCTAATCGTAAAATGTCCGAATGTACAAGATAAATAAATGTAATGAAGACTCTTAAATAAAGGTCAGAATGAACATAAACATACTAGAACAAAGTAAAACACAAAAAAATTATATGTGTAAAAGCATTGATCACCATAAATACGTTGCATTTATTAGCCTTTAATGTTATTGTCACTAATACATTCAGTCCATTAATATAAGTAATACTGTTATTCAGTACTACCTGTATGATTTACATAAATCTTTACTTTAGACCAAACTGGCATAGCTAGAAACTGTCCTTCATCTCTGAAATGTGCCTGATTCAAGCTAAGGTATCATAATCTGCAGAGATCCTTAATCCATAATCCCCACTGGATTCTGGGCAGTGATGCTGTTAACTTTACATTATGACCAGCCTAACAGCCTTTACAGCTTTAGGTCCTCGGATCAAAGAAGTTGCGGTAAAAGTGGATAAGAAATTTGACTGGTGACACTGGAGACCTGCTGCGTTCACACTGCGCCGGACCCCTGGGCCTCTGGTTCAACCTAACGACAGTTTAAACCTCACACAGGAACCCTGGGAACTTTGTTTCCCTTTATTGAAAAATCCGTGAACTCGCCCTTGTTTAATATGCTTTCTTCATGTACTTTGTTTGTTAAAAATCGGCTTTACGTACAAAGATTGGCGTGAAGACAGATAAAATGAAGCAATAGTGAAGGTTTAGGTCTAAATAGCGGGAAGCCGTCTATCTAAAGAGGCTCCAATAAACGTCACTGCTGTTTAATAAAACATCATGCATAAGTGTTACTATTTACAAAGCAAAAGCTACTCATTGAATTTCTTGACCTGTTAAGGTTTATATAGTACTGGGTCATGACTTTTAAAGACCCATAAGAGCTACAGTGGTCTTGGCAGCTGCCCAGCACTCAAGCAGAAATAAAGTCCCTGCAATGAGTGGTTCAGAAAGCCAGACGAAAGCCAGACGAAAGCCACAAAACAAAGATGAATGACCATGGTACTGAAATAAAAGCAACTGCTAAAGAAATACGTTCTGTAAATGGGAGAAATTTAAGAAATTAGCCCAAACTGGACCTTTAACACAACAGTGAGTGTCTGTAATGCAATTCCAAAGGTAACCAGAAAGGTTTTCTGATGAAAATGGGCCAGGAGAGACCTCTCCTTACCCAGGACACCTGTTAGCTCTTTACATACAAGGCACATTTACAGGGGCGTAGCATTTGAGGACTAATGACCCTCACTGAAGACTGAAGAAAGATGAACGCTGAACTTGTAGATTCTCAGTAGGTTTAAGATCAGGGCTTTGACTCAAATACCAGAGGTGGCAAAGCTTTTTCAGCCGCTGGTCCTAAATTATGGAACGTTCTGCCTTTTCATATCAGAGCTGCTCAGACCCGCCTCCACTCCAGTTGCAGCCAAAGAGCACTGCAGACTGCAGTGATGCGTAGAGGGACGGCCTGTTCTGGTAAGAGCCTGGATGGACCTTCCTTCTTATCATGGATCCAGCAGTGTACACGGGGACGTTGAAGCAGTTCGATATGTTTCCTGCCTTGTGTGTTTCTTTCTCATATCAGCAGAATGCTGCTTTGTCTTCATCTTTACAGTGTCTGTCCATCAAAGACAATGACCCTTCAAAAGAGTATTTTTTATATCCAGAGAAAAACATGAAGACTAAGTAGTACCTAATTATGTTGAATTATGGTCTAATAATTGTCACCTTAGTGTCATTTGTGATTAATTTGTCGTTTGTGTAAACATGGAGCTTCGAAAGCAAGGGATTTGAATACTTATGCGAACAGCAGGTATCCCGCTTTTATGGTTTATCCCCTTAATGTTAGTACACAACTGATCTATTTTGGCGTTTGAAAATATAATGGACCAAAAGAGATCTCAACATAAATGCTGTCTGAGAAAATTCTATGTATATATTTAATACTCCAGACAATCGTGATGATTTTCAAGGCGGTTGAATAGTTTTGCAAGCGCAGTATAATAATAATAATCCATCCATCTATCCATTTTCCAAACCGCTTATCCTACTGGGTTGCGGGGGGTCCGGAGCCTATCCCGGAAACAACGGGCTTGAGGCAGGGAACAACCCAGGATGGGGGGCCAGCCCATCGCAGGGCACACTCACACATCATTCACTCACGCATGCATTCCTACGGGCAATTTAGCAACTCCAATTAGCCTCAGCATGTTCTTGGACTGTGGGGGGAAACCGGAGTACCCGGAGGAAACCCCACGACGACATGGGGAGAACATGCAAACTCCACACACATGTAACCCAGGTGGAGACTCGAATCCGGGTCCCCGAGGTGTGAGGCAACAGTGCTAACCACTGCACCACCATGCCGCCCCTAATAATAATAATAATGATAATAATAAGGTTAATAATATTATTATTATTATTATTATTATTATTATTACTCCATGCTTGCTCAGAGGGTAGTTCTGTTGCCTCACACAGGATTCAATCCTACCCCTGCATATTTTGTGTGTGTATTGCCCCATCCTGGTTTGTTCCCTGCTTGGCACCTGTAGTTTCTGCAATAGGCTCCAGACCCCCTGAATAGTAAGAGCAGTTAAAAAAAATGGGGGGGGGATGTGGATAGCAGGACTCCTCATTTTTGGATGGCAAACCAATGCTTCTTCAAATAGAACTCCTAAACTTTTGAATTTTCTTTTTAAATTTAAAAACTTGTTTTTGCATGCTGTTCCCTGCCTCGTGCCCATTGCTTCCAGGATAGGCTCCGGACCCCCCGTGACCCAGTAGAATAAGCGGTTTGGAAAATGGATGGATGGATATTTTTGGATGCTTATTACGTAGCACTAAATTATACGCAAATATATTCCCTTTCTCATTCATTTTTATCGTATTTTACTTTATGCCAAAAAAAAGATTAATAAATAAATATAGCACACCAGTCATTTAATGCTCATATAGTGAATGTAAGTTTAATAAAGAAACAAATAACATGTAAGCGAGCGAAAAAAAAAATTGTTAAAAGTAGAAAAAAACGGCAAATTAGGGTGAAGAAAAATTGATAGTAAAACAGGAAAAAGTTCAGGGAAGGCGAGGGGGGGGGCTTGTGTAAGGGGGGGCTGGGAGAAGGGGAACAGAAAAAGCAGAATAATATGGAGCCGACATGAAGGAATCCATGACAATGTAGCCCCAAGATAACGGAGGTCCACAACACAGCAGTGGGTCCAGGGGTTGTTCCCATGGCAACCTTTGTGCACGAGGACTGAAGACCCCCCCTGCAAACCTATGCAAGTAGAGCACACACTGCAGGTTACATACGGCACCAGAAATTCAGTAGATTGTAATCTATCGTGATTTGTGGGTCATAGGCTGCAAGGCAAAACTATTTCTTTTGCCGGAACTTAACACACCAACAAGAATTAGTTTCAGGAAATGTGGGGCTCACTGCATAAAACCTGCAGCTATTGACTGGCATTAGAGGTAGTATGGCTGCAGCAGAATCAGGGTCCCAGTGCAGCTCATTGCTGATTCCTCATCTACTGAGTCATTTTTCATAGTAGCATGAACAACATACCATCTCACGGTTATATTATTATTTTTCTATTATTCTGTCGCAAAAAAAAAAAACATTCTGTAGGCTTCATGTGATGTATAATTTATGATATTACTAATGGCAGCAGATGTGGTAAAAGAAAATTGTGGACATTCGCAATAGGTTCCTTAGATAGTTTAAGAAAATTCTAGGAAAGTGGAGGTTTAGACGAACTCCAGGTATTTCAGATGTTACTTATTATTGTTGTTGCCGTTGTTATAATTCTTATTGAAAACAGAACATTGACAGATGGAGCAGCGCCGGCTCTGATTGTTTGCATTCTGGAGTCTGAGGCAGAGATTTATTAGCAGAACATTCTGGCAGTGGAATTCACATTTGACGGTTGCTTTTTTTTTCATTTGACAAGACTGAAAATCTAATTATGGGTGATACGAAAAGGATACAATGTCAAGGGTAGTGAACGATCAAAAAAAAAGTTCCGCCCATGAAAAGGATTCATTAGCCGACCCACGGTGGATTAAGCCATGATTAGGTACACACCCAGACAGAGGCATACTGACAGATCACATCCCACGCAGGACAGGGTGTAGCATCCAGAGCTCTTCAGAAGGGCTTGTCCAGTCTGACTTTAGACGGCTGAAGAAAATGATGTGAACACAAAAAGTGCGAAAAGAGATCTGAGCGCTCAAACCCTGGGGAACATGGCGAAGGTGTCAGCACCACCCACGGAGACACCCGTAAATGTGAGACCTGTTATTCATGCTCCAGGAACTGCAAGACCCTCCCTCGGCAGTGGCAGCCCTAACGAGAGGTTTTATAAATAAAGTCTGAGCTGAGACCAAAATACAGAAAGTGTGAACAGCAGATGTCACGTGTAATGTGACGTGAAGTGGCATTAAAAAGGCATAGAAAAATATTGCATGTAGATACATTCTGCGCTGTAAGTCAAATTAAAAATCGATATCACACAACTCAAACAATGGACCCTTCCTCTAAAAAATAAACGTAAAAATAACATCCTTGTACAAATAATGCGTTATCCCACAGTCCGTTCCTAGAGGTTCTGAGTTTTTTGGATATATCTCCAAGCTAGTTTGAGCAATCAAGCCACAGGAGACCTTCACGTCAAAATTAATCCGCAAATCGCTGTTGATGTAAGCACACATTTCTAGGGGAAAGATGCTAATGTGTACTAGCATTGTCATGTTTACCGAGATATCCACCATTAAGCACTTTTACTGTTTTTGTTGTAATCAATTTATACGCATCACACTTCATTATCAAATGATATATGCACTGCAAAGTATGTGATAATATGTTCTGATATTTAACGTTTACAGACCGCATGCTACAGCTGGAATGAGGCCTGTAATTCTGGCTGCCATATGCTTCCCCCAGACGTACGGGTCCATAGAGTAGTGAGATTCAGAAACATCACTGACTAAACCGGAGTGGGACGCTGCAGAGCGATCGCCATGGATACCCCTGCCCTTGTTCCCGTTCCATCGCAGGTGACCGATACACCCTGCCCCAGTATGCACAATAATCCAAGGGCCAAGTTCAAAATCTCACATTTGCCTTGTGCTGCAGTGTCAAGTGTAGGTTCTACAGAAAAATTCCCAGAATGCAACTACTCTGACTAAAGTTTTTTGAGGCCCCGAAGTATGAATAATGGATTAGAAACAGGCGCAGATGATTAATTAAATGGAAAATCAGCAGCTGACCCTGACTAACTTCTCTGTGAGCCCTAAGCTGGCATTCGAGGTTTTCCTGGAGCTGAAAGAGAAGCGAAGGGGAGGTGAAATCAATGTAATATCAGTAATATGGTAACCAAAGCGGAGGGTGCCAGCGGTAAAACCTGGGGGAGTGCGGATTAATCCGTGAAATTTAAGATATTTAATTATAGATTAGAATATTTAAACCAAAATGATTACATAAATGGTTTGAAGTGGACACTTGATCTATGTGTTTTGTCGTTAAAAGAAATACAGTGTAGATCAGCAGGGGGCCCCCTAGAGTGCGGGTCCCGGAGTCGTTCACCCCTCCAACCCCCCAAATTCCACCCACGAGCTTAGTCATACCTCGGTTGAAATATGTGAAGTTTAAGTACATATTCAGCGTCTTCGTGAGTTTTACATTAAGGAAATCAGACCGTAAAAATTGGGCAGAGATTCTGCCACCTCTTGAGTTTCTGTACCGGAAAAATAGCGGATAGATACGGCTACGTGAAATCGGCAAACTGCAGCAGCCGCACGGCGCGAGGCTAACGACGACGCACTGCCGGCCTTCCAGCTGCTGCCCCCAAAAGTTCCAAACCAAATATGAAGCGGTCACCTTCCGATTACAGGTCAGAGCCACAAACTGGTCCCACACCAGTGCATGACCAGAAGTGCAACTGACCAGAATAACCAGTGGTACTAAAGTGCAAGTGAGTTCTGGCACAAAGCAGTTTTCTGTTTAATGCAAAGCAACGACATTCTTCCTGGTGAACACTAGGTGGCACTAAAGAATAAAACCTAAAACATACAGCTACCCGTTGTGAAGCCAAGCAGTGATGCTGGCGATTCTCATCACGGATACATGAGACACCAGATGAGGCAGCTTGCTGTCCAGCTTGTTACAAAAACACCGGCAAGCATATCTTTCCATAGATTTATCAATCCGTCCATTTAAGCAGATTATTTTGTGTAAAATGTAGGACGCACAAAGTAGCATAATGATATATTAACCACCCCAACGGAGCTGGCATGGTGGGGCACTGGTAAGCTCCGTTCCCTGTAATCTCTGGGACAGGCGTTGAAGTCTCTCTCCAGGTTCCACGTATGTGGAATTTGCATAATCTCCCTGGATCGTCGTAGGGTTTCCTCTGGGTACTCTGGCACCCCGCAGTCCAAGAACCTACTGAGGCTGACTGGAGTTAGATGGCTAAATTACTCATAGCTCTGCATATGATGTTTAGATACTGCTGTGTAGGGGTTAAGGTTGGGGTTAGAGTTTTCCCCTATAGAAGTGAATGGAGAGGAATTATATAATTACAAATATGTGCGCGTGTGTCTGTGTTTGGTACCATCGGAGGTACCACAGGTTTTCCCAAATTGCCTTTAGCGCAATGCCCCAGACAAGAATATGCAAGTTTCCCCACAAAGAAACAGGTGATTCTTAATTTGACCGCTAGAGGGAAGCATGCGCCTTTTAACAAATCTTACGATACCATTCAGGGCAGGAACACGAAGAACGGTCAAGACAAACATCCCATTTCCTATCTTGTTACGGTGTTTAGTCAGGACTCGTGACACTCTGGGGTTCCGTGGAGCAATTTGAGAGATGATAAGAATGATTAAGAAATTGTACAGTTTTTCGCAACGCTAGAAAATTACGCAAGCCCCCCCGCCCACACACATACACACACACACAAAAGAAATACCACTCCTTAGTTATTTAAGTGATGACGCATTATTTGGTTATCGGTTTTTATCTAGAGGTTCCTGTTAAAAACTGCTGTCCATTGACTTTGATGGACTGTGACGCGTGTACTGATGCCGTCCCCGACCTATTTTAAGACGGACTCCAAGGAGCTGTTGACTGTAAAATAGTCTTATGGTCTGCAGTAGCATCGCGAAGCTGCTCATGGAGATTTTCCGTTTGCTAAATGAACGATAAACCGTGTACAGGATTATTTCAGATAAAAGGGTCTGACAATCAAGCTTATGAGAATAAATGATGAAGTGTTCAGAACGGAAGGCTTTGTTGGCCGTGTCAGTTTGCAGTTACAAGGAGCTTGTCTTGAGATGGGGCTTGCAGTGACATGAAACATCCAGAGAACACAGCAGAGATAAGGGACGGGAACATGAAAACATCTCAACAGTCAACTTACAGCCAACATAAACAAGTAAATAATTAAAATTAATGTGCAGTGCTGGACACCAATGGTAGCAATTATTATTATCACTGTTTATACAACTCAATTTGTTTTTTTAATATAGTGCATTTTCACAACATTACATTGTCGCTGCCCAAAGTCCCCAGTAAGGAATCCAGAGCCGACAGTAGAAGGAAGAAACCTTGAGAGGAACCAGACTCAAAGGGGGAGCCCGTCCTCAGCAGAGAAAATCCAAAACACAGAAGATATTTCCTTCTTATAAAATAATCTGACAGCTGGAGGCCTCCAGTCCTGCGCTTTTTAGTCAAACCTCTGTTCTCTCCATGTGGAGTTTACATGTTCTCACTGCGACACAGTTTCCTCTGCAATCCAAAGACATGCAGTTCGGCTACAGGGCGTCCCTGAATTCCACAGTGTATCACTGCATGTGTACATGATGGTCTGGCATCCCGCCCTGGATGTATCCCAGCCTAGTGCTCTGTGTTCCCTTGGACAGACTTTATGTACCCCTCCCCCCCCCCACAACAATGACCAGGGTAACTATTTAGAATATGGAAGGAAGGTTATACATTAATTATTTTCTAATAGTATATTATAATTTTATCATAGCATATTCCAAGCAAAAACTCTGAATGAGTGAACATGAAGATGTTAGAGGTGAATTTGGAAAGAAAATGTTCTGACCATTTCTTCATTCATCCATTCATTTTCAATGCCCTATGTCCTATGTAGGGTTGAGGGGGGCATGAGGGGGTCCAGAACCTATCCCAGAAACAATGGGATCAAGGCAGGGAATCTCCCAGGTGAATTGACAACCCATGACAGGACACGTCACTATCTGCCCGATGGAAGATCAGTGGTTATGAATGTGAGTTAACTGCCAATGGATGCATTTCCGTCTGTCACCACTTATGGAGCATGGAAAGCGTTGGATGGGACCCCCTCTATGACAGGGCACACGCACAGACAGTATGGGCGAGACGCAGATTTCCTTAACTGCATATTCATGGACTATGGAGGAAAAATCAAGCAAAAACAGGAAGAACCCTACACACAGAGGTCTGCACGCTTAGGTTAATAACACTGATTTACTTAATCATTCAGCACTCAGCAAGCCAATGCACTGTCCCTAAAGCCAAAACTCTGAACTATAAATCATTTAGCAATCACTTAATTATTCAATGTTGCAAGAATTTTACAACAAATAGTCATGCTGTTCTATTTTTGACCCGCAGTATAAAATCTGTCCAGCAAAGGATCTTCAGCTGTCCAGTGCATCGCTACATGGATATATGATCCCAGGATCATTTCCAGCCAACATATTTCAGAAGGTTCTCCTCATTGAAGAAATGAGAAACGTCTTAAAACGCACAATGGGTGGGACTGCCGGCGTAAAGTCACTGGAGAGCGATAAATTAGACAACGGGAAACAAGTTAAACTTGTATTTCTGTGAGCAGCTCCCATTGTGAGTCACTTCTGGTGTTCCCTTCCAAAATATCTCCTTCTGCTCCTGGGTTATGCAGAAGCAGGGCTCTGAATTGCCGGATTGCTGTACTAGATGTTATGTCATTCCATGGTGTCATATTTAGGTGATACTAACAGAGTCAGCGTTGCTGTCTGCCTGTGATCTGCCATTTTGTTGCTGTGCTACAGCATATAACTGAGTCTCATTATTCATAAGCAGTACCAATATTATTACGAACAGATGTCAGTGCTGGAGTGTGTTTGGATGGCACAGTATTTTTACCAGGCTGGAGAACTTATAACTTTACCCAGATACACGATGAGTGGAAGGCCGCGTTCGTAATCACGCCGGGCCACTACAAATACCCCATCATGCCCTGCAGACTCTTTAACGCCCCACTTTGAAGGAGTTGCGGCGGTTTCTTGGCTTCGCCAATTTTAACGAAAGGTTTACTCGAAATTCCAGCTTAGTGGCTGCCCCCTCACTGCAGTCATGCAAGCCCTGCTTCTGCTGAAACCCTCGCTTATGTTCCTGACTTGTTATCTATCTGTTTAGCTTTTTCTTTGCTTTGCATTTGGGTCCCCCACCTCTGAGTTATTGACAGGATATCAATTAATATTGCATTCTAGGCACCGCATGCAATGCATTATTGTAATTATTTAAGCATTATGGGCAGAATATGGTGAAATGTGGCAAGATATTTATGGTAACAATGAGGGGGTACGAATACTTAGGAGTAACTCAGTTACTACAGAAGTACAAGTCATGAACAAAGTAAACATTTTAGATTAAAAAAATGCATTATAATTCATTAATGATGAACAAGCATGAGATCAGTATTTCACTTGTGTAATTCATGACTTGTTCCTTCAGTCGTTCATAAAGGTTTACAAAATTAACAGATACAGTAACAAATATAGTAACTGATAGGGATAAAAGACGCATCAGGAATCATTAACGATGAACAAACATGCGATCTGTATGCAAGTAACACTTAGCTTGTGGTTAATTAACACAGAAGTGACAGTATAATATTACGTCATTTGTGCCCCCTCAAGTGAAGCGTTTCTGATATTTCAGTGTGTATGTGATGCCCATGTTCTGTGTTACACAGGGAAGTAAAGCTACTGTGTCCTTTTGTAGTCTTCAGCAGGCAGCTCGGAGGTCTGCTTATCCTACTGGGTCGTGGGGGGTCCGGAGCCTATCCCGGAAGCAATGGGCACGAGGCTGGGAACAACCCTGGATGGGGGGCCAGCCCACCGCAGGGCACATTCACACACCAGTCACTCACACATGCACACCTATGGGCAATTTAGCAACTCCAATTAGCCTCAGCATGTTTTTGGACTGTGGGGGGAAACCGGAGTACCCGGAGGAAACCCCACAACGACATGGGGAGAACATGCAAACTCCGCACACATGTGACCCAGGTGGCAACAGTGCCTAACCACTGCACCACCATGCCGCCTCCTCACTCTAACCACTGCACCACCATGCCGCCCACCTAAAGTAAATATAACTGCAAAATATTTGATCTAGTATACAAGTAAAAAGGTTAGGTCACTTTAGAACAGGAGTGGGGAACCTGATCCATGGAGAGCCGATGTGGGATGGTCTCTCAATCAGCCAATAACAGTGGGTCCCCCGGACTGGAGGTGAGAACCACTGTTTAGTTATTGGCTGATTGAGAGGTCATCCCAAAAACCTGCAATCCTTGAAACAGGTTCCCAAATCCTGCTTTAGAGTGCACTGCTAGCACAGCAATTAAAATATTCTATTTGTGCAATTTCGTTTAACAGGGACTGTAGCCTTTGGTAGACCAATTAAATGTTTTTCATGCACAATGTCCATTGCGGTCATTGCAGTTAATATAGCAGAATGCATGTAAATTAAAAGCAGTGTGGGTTCCAGAACACATTTGATGGCAGTGCCTATGATTTTCACGGGTGGGAAACTGTTGGGGGGGGGGGGTGTGATGAGTGCAAAACATGTGACTTCGTCCGTCCTCCAGACATACAAAACTGGCCAGGCAGGGGATCCAGGGGCCCAGATAAGAAAATGGAAACATGAGGGCCGGAATGCAGGGGAAAAGGATGGGGTCGAACACCAGACGAACAGGCTCTCGGGATGACGGACCTGGGGAGACGAAACAGACGTGGCAACCGGAAGGAGACCCGGCAAAAAGAGCAGCGACGTCAGATTCAACCAAGGCAGACAAGACCAACGATGAGGAGAATGAGGGTGTGATTCAGGGAGACTTAGGGTGGCACAGACACAGGCAGGGCCAGACACGACCTTGGACCTTGGGGTCTATATGTGTGTCTGTGGAAAAGCACCATAAGATGGGGAAGGGGGCCTGGCGATGATAAGAAGATAACAAGGACAGACCACCTTCACGTTCCCAGAGCTCTGCTGGGAAAAGGTTTTACGCAATGATGAAACTACAAAATGAACAAACATGCTTTATTTGCAGTTGGCAGAAGTACATTTAGATTGGAACGCTTTTTCTCCTTGACCCCATCTCGCTCTCCATAGCTGGGGGGGGGTCACAGCGCAGGGTCAGCTAACCCTCTAGCTGGGGCCTCTGTTCAAGGGCCCATGGACATGTAACTGTTCTGTTGAGGTCAGGTGCTCAAACCGGTGATCTCATGATCACAGGGACGGAGACGGAGCCACTCACTGCCCCTCTAAAGGGTGATTTGTTTGAAAAGAACACGCAGCACTACTTACTGAATTAATAGGGCAGCATATGCTAACATGAAACCATCATTACAGTGCGGGAAGCAGCGCACCTTGACGATGCTTTGCTGCCTCGGGGTCTGGCCTGCTTGTTATCATCGAGGGGAAAATGAATTCCTGGGATTAACAAGGTTTCCTGCAGGATAATGTCAGGGTGGCCGTCTGCCAGCTGAAGCTCAGGAGAAGCTGGGTGATACGGCAGGACAATGGCCCTAAACAGCGAAGTAAATCCACTACAGAATGGCTACATTTTTTTTTTTAAATTGCCTTTGGCAGGGGCTCATTCAGACCCCAGACCTCAACCTAACAGATTCTGTGGTATGACAACAAGAGAGCTATTCACACCAGACGTCCTATGCGTGCGGCTGATCCGCAGCTACCGGAAGCACTTGTTTGAGGTTATTGCTACCAACAATACCAGGCTCAGGCATGACGTGTTTTTAAATCCACAGGTTCACTTCATTTTCCAGAGCACTGTGAATGTTTAATGGGCGTGAACAATTTGCATTTGTCTTTACGTGTGATTTACATGAAGATCACATTTTATGGGACTCATTAGCATAGCAGAAAACCATATTTTTCTTGCCATATTAGTATAGTGTTGATACCGTTCTCAGAAAAAAAAAGCCTGGCTTCCTAAATCTGCCGTTAGATGAACTGGTGTCTCTAAATCGCCCACAGTGTGTTATTGTGTGAGTGTGTGTGTGTGTGTGTGTGTGTGTGTCTTCTCATGGATGGGAGGCATCCTGTCCCGTGTGTCTCCTCTCCCAGTGCTTGTTCTTCCTGGAATACACTCCAGACTTGCCTACAGTTGCTACTCCTGTGGGGGAGCTCAGCGGTTCCAGTTAAAGGGGATTGTGATTTGGGGGGGGTATCCTTTGAGTATCCTTTGTAAGAGTTGCTCTCAATTAATTTGGCCTCAGGATCCGCATTTTTCCTTGGTCGTTAAGTCACAACACAAATGTTTTCAATTTAGAACTATATACGTATAATACATAAAACTTGATGAAAGTTTTTCCCGGACAGGGGAGGGTGGGAGGTGAGTTGACAATAAACTTGCCAACCGGGGAGGTGGGGAGGGCTGGCGGTTAAAAAAAAAACAACAAAAGAAAAACTCACATACCATCAGACACACACTTCGCGAGCCACTTGCGGGTCATCAGCCAAAGGCGCTAACAATGCTGTAAAGGACAAGCAAATTTATTGGGGAACTTCATGTATTCGGCGCGCAGATAAAACAGATTTCTTTCCATAGCTCATTTATTTGCATTCTAAGCAAAATGTTTTCTTGTGCACTTACGATTCAAAAAGGATAATGACCAAGTTACACTTCACTAGGACATAACAGTAGGCATCCGGGTGCTAATGAGCTTCCTCTCACAGCTTCAACATGGGGTGCTGAAGTTAATTCCAGCACAGCGTTCAGATTTTATACTGAGCCAACGTGTTTCAAAAGGCCACATATTCTGTGAGTCCTGTACCTTTTGCTTAATTACATAATCACCAGGTATACTTTATAGCAATCTGCCAGTCGTGCTTGACGGAATGGTATGAAATAGGTAACAGTAATGTCAATGGTATGAAATAGGTAACAGTAATGTCACTGCAGCATGGTGGTTCTGACACAGCAAAGTGAAACGGCTCTTAGAAAACAGTGAGGTTTATAATCAGTTGTTAGGATTGTGGTACAGAATTCAGTGGGGTATCTATGGAGTCGAATTTGTTTACAAGTGCCTGCTGTTTAGTTGAGGTTTGCTAGTGAGGGGTGGGGACAGGCAAAGTGTCATTGTCAAGCCTATTGTTCAATGCAGCTATTCTCAGAGCTCAAGACCTGCTCTCCAAGCTCCAGTATAACTTCAGGAAGAGTCACTGCAACAAGATCACCACCACGGTGAATATCTCCGTGGTACATCATCACCAATAACATCAAGACCACTCTGGAAACAATCCTCACTGCCTCCTGTCACAGTGATAACTTGCCCTCTGTAATATCTTCCAGATCCGCCCTCACAACTCCTTCAAAAGAGCTATTTTAAATTTCTCACACTACACTATAAGTCGCTCTTGGCTGGGCCTCTAAAATGCTCCATGAAAATTGCACCAGCATGTACAGAATACTGCAGTAGCACCAGTTATTCTCTCTCTCAGGTCTCACTGCATTAAAACTGGCATACGAAGCTGCTAATGGAGTAGCACATGCTCATCACATCCCCCACAGCCCACAGGCCCTTCACCACTTACTGCTAACTGTGGTCCACATCAGGTCATCTGACAATTCCAGGGATGAAACACTGCAAGTCAAAACCTGTTCTGCTTATGTGCCTCGACAGGGAAGTGGGTTATTTTTGTGTAACATGTATAATGTCCCCCAAGTCTGGTGGTGTGATGGTAACAGTGTTACCTACTAATGCACAATGCCATCCAAGTAACACTTCCTCCATTCATCCTCCAACCACTTATCCTAGACAGGGGGCCTGGCACCTATCCCAGATAGCATAGGGCAGAAAGTAAGGCTACATCCTGGATTAGATGCCAGTCCATTGGAGGCCACACACATACAATGGGCAGTTTAGCCTAACTGTGCTTTTTGATCCGCAAGAGGAATGTGGAGGATATAAATGAAACCCAATCGACACAGAGAGAACATGGAAAAAAAAGTTTCAGAATCTAGCCAGACACTGCAGTCCTCATATGTATCTCAATGTGTTTATTTTCCTGAAATGTTACATGTGATATTATGCATAATTAATTAATCACCTAGAGGCTCACAGCACCCCCCCCTCCCCCCGGGGCCTTGGATGAGTTTCCACCAATGGAATGTCATTTCACTCTTAGCAGATGAACAGGAATATCAGGAATTTCATGGATTTTGGCCATTCTATCGTGAAAGGACAATAACTGCAAAATACTTCAAAGAATGATTTGAACAATTTGTGTGACAGCAGTATTAAAAGACACTCAAATGTTCCACAATGTCCTACCACAAGGATAGATCTCCAGCCTTCACACAGACATGTCCTTTTATCTTAGTCTAATGCAGAAATCTTATGGACACAATAGTATCTTTCAATTAACACCCAAACGCTAAGCCATGATTCTGCCCTGTACCTCAGGATGGCCGCATAGCTTGTCCTAAGAATCCCAAAGGACATATTCCTGTATGTAATGTTTTATGTCCCATAAAGCCGCCTGGATTCCTAAGGATTTCTTCTTTCCTTCTTTTAAACTGAGACCTGGTGAGGTGCTTGCTGGGAGTTCATAGATGCTCGCCCGATCCCTTAAAGTGACAGGGACGTCACCACAGTAGGCGGGCGAGTACCAGGACTGCCAGCCAGCCCAGCAGAGCCGCGGGAAGCTGGGGGGCCTGGTTCCTGGCCGAGACGCAGTGCTGCTTGTTCTGGCCGATGCAGGCGGCGTAGGCCATGACATGTGGGATGTAGTTCTGCTCCTTGACACCGTGCAGGAGGTGGGCCATGGGACCCTTGGAGAAGACCGCTACATCCTCTCCTCCGTGGGTCTCCATGCGCAGGGGCACCGCAGCCTGAGCCTGGTAGTTGTTCTGATCTGGAAGAGAGGGCGGAGGAAAGGGATTTGACAAGAGCACATGGACTTTGCCCTGTGAAGCTACACCTACAGTTCTGACACCAGTATTAGGGTATGACTAGCAGCTGTATCAAAGCTGTGGGGGGCCAGACCACCGCTGAATATGAATGGGCCCCCTCAGGGACCTGATTTTCACAAACACTCATATGTGAAATGAATATTATTTTCATGGTTCCCAAAATTGCATGAATATGCACAAATTGCAGCTGTAATTTAACAGTGTAAAATAACAGTGTAACAGTGTAGTTTAATTTAAGAAAATTTGGTGTTTTTTATTTTGTGCACTTAACAGAGAGGAGGCAGTGACAGCCTTCATTTATCCCACACAGATGTTAGATAGGGATCAGGAAGAGTAATATATAATATATATTATAAGCCGACTTTCTAATTTATTCTTTAATTTCACCGAGTCCTGCACAGGCCGAGGATTTTCCTTCTTAAAGTGCAGCTGACCAAAGTCGACCAGCTGAAGTTGGAATCAGCGGATTAGCACAGCCACATCATCAGTGGCATTCCAAGAAACGTGGACAGATGTGGAATGTTGGTTTCGTTTAACCGAACATAAGGTGGAAACCGCACAGCATCGTGACAGATGACACTCGCCCAGCAGCGAAGCCAGTTTGGACCAGGAAATGTTCACTTACTGTAGTCAATGGTGGAGAGGTTCTCTCTCCCACCGTTCACTAACTTGTATCCCGGGCCGTTTCCGTAGAGAATTGAGGTGAATGGCTTCTGGTCCACATCACTCAGCATGGGAGCCAGGCCTATGTGATGTGGACGGTTTAGTGACATACATGTTATACCTATTATAATGGTATTATAATGAAACGGTAGGCAGGGATGAAGTGGAAGATGTCATCCTAATATAGCACTCATCTGCCAGACCTTTTATAGTTTTCCCAGATATTCCATCTACATTGAAAGACTTGTCAGACTCCACACACCGAAGATGGGGTTCCCCCGTGCCGTGTAACCCCCGAAGTTGAAGACGTGCGAGTGGTCGGCCGTGACCACGGTCAGCGTGTCGTGCCGGCTGGTCAGGAGTCCGGCCCGCTGAATGGCCCGGTCCATCTCGACGGCCTCGTGAAGGGCCTGCTTGGCTTTCCCCTCATGATGCCCGTGGTCAATGCGCCCGCCTGCCGGGAGCCAAGTGTTAGGGAGACCTGAGCCTTGTACTCCATACTGCCAAGATAATAACAAGATAAGATAAGATGCACTTTATCCATCCCAGAGGGAGATTCTTGTGCACACAGTGGCATGTACATAAAGTGCACAGATACATGGGGTGCAAAGCAGAGACAGAATGCAAAGACCGCAGCACACAAGCAGAATGCAGTGCAGTGCATGGAATAAATGTGATTAAATTAACATGTGGTGAATACAGTCCGCACCGATCCCATTGTAGTTCCTCAGAAGCGGTCCCAGAACCATTTTTTCGTACCTACTCCAGACTAGGTACTTTTTGTTCAGACGTGAAGTGCTGGGGAGGCACTTACAGTGATAAACTTGGTGATTGGTTGACCAAAAGTACTGGCAACTACATCTTTGTGAAAAAAGATATAACCAGCAGAGCAAAAATGGAGCAGATATAATTATTATTTTTACCTCAATTACATTTAATGAATACATTTTTGTGTGTGTTTTTCTGCATTGGAAATTTCAATGGATAACCAATATACTTCTGTCTAATATCGCCTGTGTCAGCAATGAAACTTGCCAGCCCTTATTCGCAGGATGACGACACATCGATTTTTATTCTGTGGAAACCAAAAGATCTTTCTGCTGGCCAGATTTAATAGCGAGCTATAAACATGTCGCAGGTCTTATAAATAAAACAGAAATAAAAGATTGATCATGATTGATCCCCCTATAACTAACGAATAACAACTTGTTCATTCTCCATTGTTTTGGCGTTTCTGCGTCTCAAATGCTTATTTAGCAAAAAAGTCCCGGTTTTGTTGCTCGGTGTGAAAGTAATCAGGAGCTTCGAAGGTTCCTGGTCGAGACTCAGGAATCTGTAACCAGGTTTTGGAAGTTTGGTGTGAAAACTCCTAAGAACATGTTCCAACCTTTCTCCTCTATGCCATCCAACAAAGCCTCCAACTTAGCCTACTTTGTCATCTTCCACACCCTCCCGTTGGGGTCTGGCAGCTGTTGAAATACTGGTTAGTGGGTGGGGGGTGAAAGGCACACATGGTGGCCAGATCTGATAAGAGTGATAAAACTCACAGAACGATCACACACTGCTCAAATTATTGTGACATTAGTTGGCGCATTTTTGAAAATGTCAGTAGATGACAATCCGACTTTCTCCAGCTGCAGGTTGTAATTTCTTACTGTTGATCTACTCATAATTGTCGTCAACTTCATCGTGAACCGAACAGAAACATTAGGTGTCACACTGTTAAAACATCATAGCACTTTTCATCCAGTGACAGATGGATTTGTTTGTTTCGTAACACTCCACTGTACATCATCAAAAATAGCTCCAATTCTTCTTGGCATAGCTTGGTGCCATTATGGCAAGCAAACGGTTGTTATAAATATAACTTTATACTTCTGTGGCTCTTCAGCTGTGATTCCAACTGATCTCAGGATTCTGGATTTATTTTTCTTTCACGTGCATTGGATAGTAGGTGGCACTGTGGTTCAGTGAGTAGCACTGCTGATTCGTATCTTGTAGTTGGGGGGTTTGAATCCCAGGTCCGCTGGCTGTATTATCTCCCACTGACGTATGGGTTTCCTTGTAGCGAGGTGAATTGGTGCTTCTCTCTAAGTTGTGTGTGTGAAATCTGTGAAGTTCTGCCATTCTGTCTTGTTGCCTGGGCGGGTGGAATGTACACCAATCAGCCATAACATTAAAACTGCCTGTTTAGTATTGTGTAAGTCTCCCTGGTCTAACCTGTCATGGTATGGGTTTCCACAAGAACTCCAAGGTGTCCTAGGGTATCTGGCACCAAGACTTCAGCAGCAGATCCTTTAAGCTGCGGCCAGCTTGCTCTCACCTACAGAGGTGTAAAGAGAATTTCCCCGCTGGGATCAATAACGTATCAATTATCATTATTATTTAAATCCTGTAAGTTGCGAGGTGGGGCCTCAATGGATCAAACTTGTTTGTCTAGCACATCCCACAGATTCTCAATCGGATTGTGATCTGGGGAATTTGGAGGCCAAGTCAACACCTTGAACTCTTTTTCATGTTCCTCAAATCATTCCTGAACAATTTTTGCAGTGTGGCAGGGCACATTATCCTGCTGAAAGAGGCCACTGCCATTGGGAAGTACCACTGTCATAAAGGGGTGCATTTGGTCTGCTACAGTTTGGTAGGTGGTATGTGTCAAATGAATGCCAGGACCCAAGGTTTCCCAGCAGGTCATTGCCCAGAGCATCACACTGCCTCCGCCGGCTTTCCTTCAGCCCATAGTGCATCCTTGTGCCATTTCTTCCCTAAGTAAACGACGCACAAGCACAGAAAATGTGACTCATCAGATAAGGCAATCTTCTATGGTGTCAGACCAGACGGACTAGCCTTCATTCCCCACACACATCAATAAGCCTTGGGCACCCATAACCCCATCTCTGGTTCACTAGTCGGCCTTCCTTGGACAACTTTTGGTAGGTACTGACCACTGAATACTGGAAACACCCCAGAAGACCTTCCGCTTTGGAGATGCTCTGAACTAGTCACCTAGCATCACAATTTGGTCATTGTCAAAGTTAAATTCAAGAACTGACTGTTCATGTCATGCCTGGCTCGTCCGCTCCTCGTGTGTGCCACGCCCCCTGATTACCCACGTGTGCTTCCCTGATTGTCTCCAGCTTTGTCCGCTTCCTTTGATTAGTCTTTGTGTATTTAAGTCCTGGTCTGACCTGTTCCCCTTGTCCGTCATTGTGGTTAGGTGATGGTTTCTTGGCGTTTCATGTTCCCTAATTAAACCCGTAGTTTGCCCGATTTTGCCTGTCTCGCCTAGTCTTTGCACGCCTGCCCGCACGATCGCTGCTCTGCTCGCTAGTGATCGTGACAGTTCACCTGCCTAATATATAACAGCATTTTTGACAGGTGCCATTGAAGCGAAATAATCAATGTTATTCACTTTACCTGCCAGTGAATTTAATGTTATGGCTGATCGATGGGTATGATTCTGCAAATAAGCACCACAGCATTTTATCACTGGCCGTGCCACACCTACCTTCAACCAGAAGATAGAAACCTTGAGGATTTTTCCTCAGGACTTTAATGGCAAAATCCACCATTTCAGTTAGAGAGGGATCTTTCTCTGTGTTTCTCTCCAAGTCATAGGGCAAGTCTCCCGGTTCAAAGAGACCTATAGAGGGGAACAGAGAACTTAAAAGCATGGGGGGTACAGGACAAGGTGTATGTTTAAGTTTCTGAGTAAATACTTGCATCCAAAGTCAACTTTTTACACTTCACTGTTTTGCAGTGAATATTTATCAAAAAATTCAGTGTCTGGGATAAGAACAGTTCTGCTACTAGGGTAGGAAATGGCAGAAATCCTGTTAGCTAACCACTGCACCCAACTCCTCTCCAGAAATTTCTATAAGCGATGCTTACCCAAGATATAGTCCACATTGTTTGGATTCAGGGCCAAGAAGTCTTTTCGGTTCCATACATAATGGCCTCTCTTGAAAGTCAAGAAAATCAAGAAGTCATACACGGACCTTTTTAGCCAAGATTCCTGTCTTGTTACATTAATTGCGTCAGAAAATGAGCTAATATTACTTGGTGCTTTATTTGTAGTTTGGTAGATGAATGTGGCTGTTCTAACATCAGGTTTCCCCTTTGTGGATTTAGGGATGGGTGACATGGGCCGTTGCCATAGGTAGCATCTTGCTGGGGGGTGGCATGGGGCACCCGCACAAATTTCAAAAAAGAAATCGGAATGGGGACATATTCGTTTTTCTATCGCTCAGTGGCATGTCACATCAATGATGTCATGCCACCATGTAGGTCAGTTACCCTTGTTGGAGAGGGCACCTTGCTTCTAGTTTGCGAGCCAGGCAGGTTACCACTCAGAAGTACGAGATGGGGAGGGACGCGGGGCTGGACTGACCTCAGGTCACCCCACTGAAAGCCCAAGGTGGGGGGGACTGGGGGGGATTCTATAACTTAGCGCATGTCTGACTTTGTACAGTACTAATGCAGTTAGTAATGTCAATCACACTACGACATGCTACCAAAAATACCACAATCCATTCATAATACTGTGAATACATAGACATATACATAGTTTCATAGACATACATTTGCATTTTTTTTCTTGTTTGTGTGTAATTGTGAAGAATAATATAACGCCAGTCTGCACACCTCCAAGGTGAATTGGGTTAGTCTTGACTCCTGGATGACACTGTTCGGTGATGGATGATGTATTGATGCTCGAGGGCCAATTAAACACAAATAAGTAAGAAAAAGTCTCAGACAGCAGGTGCCCAGATTAGAAAAAAAAGAGGAAAGAGGAGGAGAAAAGCATAAAAGATAAAGGTATGCTGCTATTTCATCTCTTCACGAGTATAATATTATGCATGCTATGAAATTGTAGTATGTTTGTTAGCCTAGTGGGTAATAGTGTAATAATTTGAGTCTGTATTTTAATGAATCTTTACTATACGAATGAATCTTATTTTGCGTATATTTTAATATTTTATATAGTTGAAAATTTTATCATCATTTATTTGCATTGTTCCAAATGTCTTAATAAAAATTACAGTTAGTGTTGTGTCATGACCCGGCTCGTCGGCTCCTCGTGTGTGCCACACCCCCTGATTACCCACGTGTGCTTCCCTGATCGTCTCCAGCTTTGTCCACTTACTTTGATTAGTCCTGTCTTATTTAAGTCCTGGTCTTACCTGTTTCCCTTGTCTGTCATTGATGTTAGTCAGTGTCTGATGTGTCCTGTCCTGCGTCCTGCAATTAAACCCAGTTTCCTGTACTTTGCCTGCTTGCCTGTTCCTGCTCGCTCGCCTACCTAAACGCTCACCCAGCGATCGCGAGCGTTCTGTGACAGTGTTCAATACTGCTTTTTCAGGGGGTGGGAAATGGACACACAGTTTCTTGTTTGCGGGAGGCAGGGGGTGGGAGATTCTGTAGTTTCTGTAGGTGAGAGGACATGGGGGGGGGGGGGGGGGGTTTGCCCAGAGCACCATACGAGCCAGTGGCACCACTGAGACCTACCGTGTTTTTAACCCTGCTCTTCCACTCCTCCACCAAGTTCCGGCCATCTCGTCGTGTTCCCACGTGCCTCCGCTCTCTGGGATACTCTGCGTCTGAGGTGTTCTTGGGCAACATGTATTTTCGTCCACCACCCATTACAACCTAAACATGAGTACAGGTCAAGCACTTCAGACAAATTTCACAAGTACAATGCGAATGTCCTCTCGACTGCTTGATAAGAAAATGAGTCTGTGATGAGTTAGATTTGCCCTGTTCCTGTCCTGTTCTTCAGTCCCCGCAGAGAGGAAATTCTACAGTCCTCTGCTCACGTTCCTTATTCACTCACATCAATATTGGGGATGTTCTCAAACAGCTGCAGTGCGATGTCCTTACAGCCTGCCTGAATGGCTTCCAGGGGCATGTCGCTGTCCGAGAGCCATTCGCGGTCCACACAGTGTGCATAGGCTGCGCTTGGCGTGGCATGGTTCACGCGTGTCGTTGTCACGATCCCCACTGACTTGCCTTCCAGACACACACAAGAAAAAACAGTACAGGAGTATTTCAGTCTTTGCTTGTGACTGACCTGCATTCTTAGCGGCTCCACAAAAGTGTGTCTGCAGGGAAGTAGGCAGATTTATTATGTACCTATGAATGGGGCTGGGCGATATAAACTATATATAGACGCTACTCTACATACGAATTTTCAACTTACGAACTTTCAGACATACGAATGAATCCAAATTGCGTTCATTCGGCTCCCGTTTCCTGTCCGCAACATCAATTTTTTTTACCGAGGTTTACCGAGTTAGCGGAGCGCGGCACATGCACCTGTTCTGGTGATAACACAGGAGAGATAAGCGCGGTCTGAGCGGAAGCTGCGAGTGTCGGTGAGGGAAGAGGACACTTGGCAGCCAAAACATCTTCTTAAAAAGGAGATATTGTGGATAAACATGGAAAAAGGAGTAATATGGCGGTGCTTTTGGGCATAT
The DNA here is from genome assembly GCF_023856365.1 of Brienomyrus brachyistius. Classification (NCBI taxonomy): domain Eukaryota; kingdom Metazoa; phylum Chordata; class Actinopteri; order Osteoglossiformes; family Mormyridae; genus Brienomyrus; species Brienomyrus brachyistius. Next base: position 2,256,898 of record NC_064538.1, on the reverse strand, counting down.
GAGGTTCGTCACGCGGCAGACTAGTGCTGTGGACTGTAATCTCTGACGAAAACTTGTCCCAACCGAAACTGAAAATGCCACAATCCTGCTTCTCCACTTGAAGCACCGAGAAATGAGTCGGTTTTTCGGAGTGTCGACTCACTTGTTCGCACATCTTATAAATACAGCCCTTGCTAGTGCCATTGTTTTAAATTATATAACTTTTTATGCCGAGTAGACAAAAAGACACAGTAACACTTGACATTTTTATTGCCAAAACAAAAACCTTGAAACTTGCTCGTTTTTAATGAGTAAACGGAAATCAGCGGTGAAGCAGCTAAGAAATCCCGTTGCCGTGGACACAAGGCGAGGCGGGCCTCCCGCGGGGTACCTGCATCTTTGGCCCACTTGAGGATGGACGTGACCTCGTTCCCAGCGGTCGTGTTGCACTGGCCGCGCACGGCTGCCGCGCTCACGCCGACTGTGCCCTCGTTCGCCTTCACGCCGCACAGGAAGGCCGTGGCAGTGCCAGCGCTGTCCGCCACCTGGGCGTTGGTGTTGTACGTCTGGAGAACAAAGAACACCAAGATCGTTTCTGGAGACCACATGCAACCAGGCTGTAAACCTGGTATTACACACATTTGTTTTTGCATCATCTGCTGGTATAGTGCTACGGTGGTGGATATTTAAATAAATCTTTCATTTTTCATAACATTCATATACAAATGGAGAGCTCAGCGGAGAGCAGTCCCATGCTGGATAAAGGGCATGAACGCATGGATAAGGCAAAGTGAAGATTCACAAGGTTTCCTGCACTATCACATGATCGAGTAGAGCCTGGAAACCAGCAGAAGCCATGTGACTGACTGACCCCAAGATACTGTCATTACTGCCAGGTGATAATGAGCATACAGTGGACACTATACCACTATACCTACTCTATAATGACTGTCATTCATGCTGCGCTCAGTGATGTCACAGCGCAAAGTGATGCAATACCTTGGCAAGTGCTACATAGGGGAACTTGTCCATCTCCAGTTGCGTCTCCTCCCCACTTTGACCACCAAGCTGACCCTTCAGGATACGGGCCGCTGTTACCGTGGGGATGCCCATTCCTTTTCATCACAGGCAGAAAGAAAAAGAGAACACTGTCATACCCAGTACCCCTGTAGTCCGACTAAGAAGCCCTAATCTACTGGCATACTTCCCTAACTCACCCCTACTACCACTTTCTATAGGCACAAACAGCACCGTCTGCAGGGTCTGAGAAGGAGCCAGGGGAGTCGACATAGGCCTCCCCCTCTCTGATCTTTCATGGTCATGGACAGAGGTGGGTAGTTCAGGTCCAGAATGTAAAAGTCCAGCCCAACATTTTGCCACCCAACCAGCTGAGTCCTCTGTGACTGCGGCTCTTTTTACACAACAGGTTGGTTGACACAAAATCTTGGTCTGGACTTTTACTCTGTGGAACTGAATTACCCACTTTTGGTCATGGAAGCAAACTTCTCACATCGACAGGCAGTACGATGGGCGATGAGACGTTACTGATCTCAGCAGGAATCCACAGCAACCGTCCATGAAGATTTAGAAAAGTCATCACCATTCACTCATGGGTACCTAAGCCCTGAAGTCACCACAGGGAATCTTCACAATGAACATCAAAGTTACTGTTAGAGAACCTTGGCAGTTATGCAGCTTATACAAAGGCACCATGTCATGGTGCATACCGGTGCCAGTGTTCTTATATAACCGCACCAATGCATCAAATAACCCATCCCCTATAAAAATGGCATTTAACTAGAAGCGGCCTTGGCTAGTATCACACAGCGTGAAAGTTGATCCCATCTGTGGTATCTTACTGCATCTCCCATGCATCTACTCCAAAAAGTATAAATGCTGCTCAAGGCGGGCAGAGTGTAACTGTACGCACCATCTCCGAGAAACAGGATGAGGTTCTTGGCGACGTTCTTGTTGAGTTCCTCTGTGGTCAGGGCATGTTGCAGCCTGCGCTGAGCCTCCGCATTCCAGTACGAGGGATTTCGCTCGTGTTCTGAAACGACAGGCCATGCAAAAGATCCAACGGGGATCGATTTTTAACGCTATGGTTTTGAGATCTGTGAAGGTGGCGTTCTGATTTTACCAAGAGGGATATTTGAGAACCGGCGACTCGATGTACAGCGCTATTGCCTCACGCTGCCATTCTGTGTGTGTGCGTGTTCTCAAATCGAATCGCTACGTGTCACCTCACTTGGGAAGCACAAGTGCATAAAAGACTTGTGTGCCAAGTCCCAGAGCCATGAAGTAGTGCAGTTAAAAAATAAAAGAAATTGAGACGATAGTACAATGGAAAGTAGATCAGTAAAGATAAAAATACAACGAGCAGCCATGTGAATCAGAATAAGGACGGTGGGTTGTAGATAGCAGAACGGCTCATTGACAGGGGTTCCGCAGCCTGAACTGCTTTGGATGGGCAGGTTTCCTCCGAGTACATTCTGTGTTCTAGCTCAAAGGCGTACAGTTCATCAGCATCACCAAATATCCCAAATACCCCACCAAACACCCTCCATGACCCTGCAGCTGGAAGACGGATGGATGGATGGATGGAATGATGGACGCCTCCTATACATGAAAAGCTGATATTATGGTAAACATATCAAAGCGTTTTGCTTGTTGCGGATTTCATTTTTTTTAATATTGTATGTAAAGTTTGTATTGCACTGAAAAGACAAGTACACACTGAACAAAGTGACGGCCAGCTGAAAAAAAGAATTCTCACTCAGAACATATACATACATTTTATCTCAGTAGTGCACTCACTGGCGGATTTAGATATGGATGACTTGTGCAGCTACCCAGGGCAGTATCTTGCCAGGGACAGCAGGGGGCGCTCACACAGGACTAAGTAAGCAAGCAAGTGAATGAATGAATGAATGAATGAATGAATGAATGAATGAATGACAACCAGAGTGGTGACATTTGCACAGTCGGGGTATTATTGCTCATTTCACCATGTGGGTCAATTAACCCTGTTTGAGTGGGTGAGAAATGGTGCTGTTATGTTGACAGGGGAGGTGGGGGATGGGAGATGGACACACAATTTTTGTTGGGTTCACCCGGGGTGCCATACAAGCTAGAACCGCCTTTGCATCCAAGTTTAGGTTTTAGTCATTGTACAATATAATTTTCACTGTCTTCACAGAGAAAGACTGCAGACGCTTCTACTCAAATATCAACTGGTCAGCAAACCTCTAACCATCTAGAAGTAACGGTACATTTTATAACATTTACTATTCGTTTATCATAAAAGATCTAAAGACAGATACTCTTCCGAGGAGATGCCCACCTAAATACTGCTTCCGCAAATATCGAGAGTGTAAATTTTCAAATGGGCTAAATTTGCAATCTCTGTATGCAGAGCAAACTCAATGCCAAGTAAGTAATGGAACGAGACATGACTCCCCTGAAACCATTCTGAACGGTTCCATTCTTTGACGGCACAAAGCATCCGAAAACACACACTACCGCTCTATAGATAAAATCATTACACTCTAAATGCCTCTATCTGTGTTCTGGAATTATATGCAAATTACACAAACGCAGTTCATTCAAAAGGCTTTTGGGGGCTCAGTAATTACTACCCCTGTCAACTCAAATAGACTAATCAGTCTGTGCAGACTATTGTGTTTTTTAAATCACTAGCAGCAATGGAGCTCAAAAATAAAAGAGAATGACAAATGAAGTGAATCTGAAGTTTATTTGAAGTTTGAATCAGAAATCAAAAGCAATAATAGGCAGTTCTGGAAAGGGCCCTGATATCCCATTCACACAAGTATTTTCTTCCATTAATCTTGCATTAATTTAGATCAATGGTATGTGTTACAAATGACCTGCAGAGATGTTCTCGACTTTTAAAAGAAAACGCAAGTAAATCTCGCTGTTGGTAAATTTAATATCAAATTCGTTGATTGTTAGCCGGATGAGAGTACACGTGCCCCCACAGGGCCCACCCCTGCTACTGCCGATGCCAAAATACCCAAAAAAAAGAAAATGTATGATATATGAAATATATCCACCATCTAACTGCTTATGCCAGTCAAGGAGAGCCTTGGTCCCAATCAGCACAGAACACAAGGCTGGGGTACATACTGGATGGCATGCATGTGGCATATACACAACAATACTATAGGTAAGTGAGAGACACACGTTAGCAGAACGTTCTGGATTATGGCGGGAAACCAGCATGACACAGGGAGAACATGCAAGCTGCACACGGTGATGTCCACCCAGTCACCCTGCCAGCCACACATGAGCTACATGAAAAACAAAATGCCAATCGATGCTTCTGACTTTCCTTTTCAAAAATCACATTTTTTATCCGATATTTTATTAATCAATATGTTACATCATGGGGGCGGCATGGTGGTGCAGTGGTTAGCACTGTTGCCTCACACCTCTGGGACCCGGGTTTGAGTCTCCGCCTGGGTCACATGTGTGTGGAGTTTGCATGTTCTCCCCATGTTGTCGTGGGGTTTCCTCCGGGTACTCCGGTTTCCCCCCACAGTCCAAAAACATGCTGAGGATAATTGGAGTTGCTAAATTGCCCGTAGGTGTGCATGTGTGAGTGAATGGTGTGTGAGTGTGCCCTGCGATGGGCTGGCCCCCCCATCCTGGGTTGTTCCCTGCCTCATGCCCATTGCTTCTGGGATAGGCTCCGGACCCCCCGCGACCCAGTAGGATAAGCGATTTGGAAAGTGGATTGATGGATGTTATATCATGCCATTTTAATACATGTCCGTAAATCTTTTAATCATCGGTAAACAAAGATTTCAAATGTGTTATGCAATGTGTTTAGTAAATCAGTAGACATTCGTCACTCACATGGGAATTATGGTTATCCAGTTTCCCCCAAGTGAACAGCTTTGAACATGATGATCTCCCAGACTTAAGGTACATCCCACGTCACATCCCAAATTCTGAATGATCTTTAAGCTGCACAGTACATTAAGTACGGATGATCCTGGAGAAAGATCCAGAAGAACGACTTACCAGGAAACTGAGGTCTCCCTTGGCAGATCCAGGTCAGGCATGCCCAGACGGTCAGTGTTATCATCGCTGAGCTGTCCTCTGATGTCTCAATGCAACTGTCAAGGAAAATGCTTCTGCATCTACAGATGCAAACCAAACTGAGAGAATAAATAAATATGGTCAACATACAGTTTTCAGTGCATTATGTGCAATTTGTGCACATTGCTGATCGTCTACTGAAGTTTCACTTGCATGTGAGATGTTTTCTAACTCATCTACTCCAGATCCAGGATCCAGCACAGATTTTCAGTGCAACTGGTTACCGTACCTGATCTGCCTCACATCTGTGACACATTTCCTGTGTAATTATTTATCAAATGCTCTTTCTTCTCAACAGCTCACATATTATGAATGTGTCTCCTTGATAAGCATTCTTACCGCCATTTCATCTGCATGTTCTGTCTGTGTTAATTGATCCTGTGGGTTACTGATGATTTACCCAATTAATGACCAAGGGTTTTTATAACTTATTTTGGCTTCTGGTAAAGTAAAAAACTTCAGCTCATTCTGCACACTTGGTCAGAGCTTGATTATTCACAAGAATCACAGTGGAAACCATAACTCATCGTGTGTCTTTAAAAATATACAGTTGGTGGTTGAATCACTAACATTTCTTTTTTACAAATAATGTTTACCGACCAAGGACATATTTATATGAAAATTCACCTTAACAGGTAAATGCAAAGAACACAAGAGCTCTTTACAAAAACTGTTGATAAGACATGACAGTAAACACACCACAAAGGGCTTTGGACCGGCATAGAATCTATAGAACCATGTACCACTAAGCACACCGATGGACTAGTACACTGCCCCCGGTTGATACTGCCATTCCATTTTAAGTTGCCCCTGCTATTGTAGGGTAACATGCGACTTTGAGCTCATAAATTGTTTTATTTTTCTATATAAATGATTATACATCTCTAGGAGTAGGTACGAGCTGAGTGTGTCAACCACAGCGCCATTCCAGAAAGTTCTACGTGATCTGCAGACTGAACGGGAAGCTGAGGTGCTGAAAGGGACTCGGTGCTCTGTTCATTAGACGGATGTCTTTGTTTTGGCCTAGTTAATTCATCTAATTTGTAGTCAACTTTCATCTTATGCAGTGAAACATGGCGCCTGGTCTCTATGGAAAATTGTTAACTGGGAAATGACTTTGGGCCTCCTTGCAAGGGTCGATGAAAAGGTCACACTGCTTGAGTAGTGAGTTGTTTTAGCTAAAATGGTGCCCTAATGTAATATGTCATTTCGATGCGATGAGGAGGGACACTGCGCTGACACTGAGGTGCCGGTCGGGTTCATCTGAGGAAAAATCCATTCAGAAGAGAAAATCCTCTCAGAAAAATGCAGAGATCACTCCCTGTAACTCTGCAGGAACTGAGAAGACATGGATGAGAAAACAGTCCGCTTAAGTGGACATTAAAGGCTGGAGTCCATCCCAGGCACTGAGGGGAGGGCTGGGATATTCCAAGGACAGCATTCCAGGGCAGGACAGGGCACTGATAGGCACGTTCATACAATCACAAAAGAGGAAAGCAAAGAGCAAACCACGTCCAGTTGTTTAACGAACATATGCTAGTGCCTCATTTTCCTTTCAACCATTAAAGGGTCTTGTGGCGCTGGTACAATCATTTGAGAGATTTGCATTGACAGTAGTGTTTAGTAGTGATTATCTGAGCAGCACTGAGCTCTTTGTCAGAGATCACCACCACCTAAGTTGTTGAGTCTGAAATCAGTCAAACACGCTTAAAATTCCGTCCGCTGAGAAACCATAAAGCGGGATCGCCCTCTTCTACAAACCAGCTCTCCGGAGGGAAAGGGAAAAGGTCTCCTCATCTAGGATGCCGCCAGATCGTCATGTTAATGTTCGCTCATTAAAGGCTATTCAACTAAGGGCGCATATTCGATTGTCAATAGCTTTTTTTAATGGTCAGTCATTCGGAAAGTTCAGATTTTCTCAAATATTTAACCAGTACTCGCCGTGCACAAGTAATATTTATTTTAATAAGTAACTAGTGTCATTTTAAATGGTGATAAGAAATAAAACATATGTACAAATTTTAGCTTAAATTTCAGTTATTTCATGACATCAGTTATAAAATTAAAACACTAAACCACAAAGACGTAAAAAAAACAAAAAATGTATAACGAAGTACAAATATATAAGAAATTAAAACCTATTAACTATAGCCTATAGGCCTACATATGAATAGACTTCATTCCCTATACTCAAACGTAGTTTTAATCGTCTGTTAAACGTTAACGTCCTTTCTATCCTGCTTTATTTAGCTATCCATTACTTTTGTTGGAGTTAAGACTTTTTGTATTTGGGTTCATTTTATTTTAAAAGCTGTAATAATGATAAAAGAACGTCTAAAGATTGATACTATAATTAGCTTGATAGTTATTACCTCCGCGAAAAATCAAAGGCAACGATACCAGTAAAGATTTATCGAGTGGCTCCAGTAAACGTGACTTCAACTTTCAGCTACAATAAAACAGCATAAATTAGAATAAATCACGGCAGACTACCTTTGAAAATATTACTATACGACAAAAAATATACATTTTATCTACTCGATATCATCACAACCGGCATAAAAGTCCATACTTGAAACAAATCGCAAAAACGTAAAAACTGACCTTGTCTTCCTTCCTCGACAGTGAGGACAGTTAAGGAGCCGCTAGGGGTCCCGATCCGTGGTCGTCCATGCGGATCTGAACGCCAGTCCCTCCTCTGGCTATTTATGAGGTCCGAACCTAGCAGTATTGATCCAGTCCCGTTCCGTGCAACCAAGAGCAAGAGACGCTCCGCCTGCAAATGCAGATCAAAGCCCCCAAAGGGCGACGCCGTCAGCCTGCGAGATCCTCACCCTCCTTTGCGCCACCGCATTCGCTTAACCCTCATATTACGTATGTATAAGATAGTGTTACATTATGTTCATGCCCAAAATCGCCTCTTTAATCGAATCAACGGCGCACCGAACATGTATGACTACAAAGACCCGTTAAGAAATGTTATCATTATTCGTGATTATGTATTTAATTTATTCATATATAATAATGTTACTTATTATATTATTTGTCGCATTATTATATACTTTTAGACAACCAGCAAGACCCCGGCACGTTTCATTCGTATTACGTACAAAAATATAATTTAAATAGCTGTCGATTATACGAACATAACCGTACATTGATCGAACTTTTATTTACTTTCACAGTTCCGGTTGCGCCTGTAGTCATACTTGGAAAGAGACACAGACCCGCTATACTGATAGGCATTCTAGAAGATACCAGCATCCAGATTTACATTCCAGGGAAGCTGTACCTAACAACATCTCTAGGAGTAGCCTTGACCGTGTCCTAGTTTATAAGAACTCAAAATGTAAGACCCCATAGAGAATAAGAATTGCATTGCTTGCAGTTACTCAGGGATATAATTCCTGTTAGTAAAAAATATCAATGTTAGTACCTGAAAATAATAATTATGTCAATGATAATCAGCAACAGCATGCTAATGTGTGTTATTTATAGCAGTTATAAGGTACTGACTAGAACCAATGTAGACGCTGGTTCAGTGCAGGGCCCACTCAGGATCTTAAGTGCGGCACTTGCAAGTTACAAATTACTCTTTTTCCACAGTGTGTAATTCCCTCTCATTTGGTTGTCCATGGACATGCATGAGATATCCAGACGTTGAGTCATCAACCAGTGCAACGTCATGAACTCGTTCCTATGGGGACCCCAACCAGGGATTCAGAGATCCATTCTTCTCCACTCGTCTCTCACAAGTCTCCTGCTTCCAGCTGCATTGCCGTAAAACATCTCAGGCTCCTCAGGCAACGTATCTACTCTTCTTCCCAGACCCTGATTTTATCTCTTCACAAGCAGGTTAAGTCACTGGGCTGCCAACTCCGTTCATCTGGCTGGAGTGAGATTTTTAATTCGAGACAAGTCTGCACACGCATGCACACGCATTTACATGCATTAAACAGTTTTTATCACCTTGTAAATAATCTATAGGGTTTTGCAAACTGCCTCAGTGTTTTTGACGTAGATAATTTTAGATTTATGATGGAATAATATCGATTTGCTTTAAGATTTCCTACATGAGCAGGAGACCCTGAAAGCGTGAGTGTCGCAGACTGACCTGTGCCCTCCTGGGTCACATTGTGAAAGACATGATCTAACCTCCCACCCTTGTATCCAGCACCCGGTCTGTGTGGTAGCTTGTCCCAGGCAGGACCGAGCATAAGAAACAGAACAGCAGGTACTAGTCTGTGTTTAATGGGTACAATCTGGATTCTGCCCTTCATTGGTACATTCCACTTGTATAGGTTAGTTTTGAACCTGCTTACAGCTTCATATACAGTCCTGTGCAAAAGTCTTAGGCAGTCATAGAAAATGTGTAAAGCTATTTATCTGTGAAGTAAGTGTATACTTGCTCAGAAACGTAGTTTGGTATTAGAAGATATACAAATTAACAGCAACACAATAAAAACTGACAAGAATTTCTTCTGTTCCTCAAAAAGTTACTGATATCTATATAGAAGGCTAGATTATCACCACTTCAGTTACCACACATATACGTAGGGACACCTCAGCCATTCCATGTATTCATCAAAATTCAACACCAGCTCAATGAATCAATTAACGTAATTAGTTAAAAGACTCAATGAGGTATTGATTGGCCAAACATGTTGCACTAGTGGTCAAGTAAAAAAATATCACGGGTGTTTTACATGGTTACTGCAAAGGCTGGGGTCACATTAGGAGAAGTTTACAACACCTACGATGACACACTTTGACAGGAATTATCTCATAGTTTCACACAAATAAGAAGACCATTTAAAAGTCATTTTCTTTGGCTGTCTAAGACATTTCCACACCACCGTATATGTATATTTATATTACATGTACATTTTAAAATATTTATCCAGCCTTTTACAAAATGTATTTTTTTTGCATTTTACTTGACAGAAAGACAATGTATATTTGTACAGGTCCACATTTTTTAGGTTTTAAAAATGTTACAGGATTGTTGTTCATTCAGGCGCCAAACTCAGAAATAAAAACTAAAGCATAAGGATCAAGTAATCCCTCACAGTAAGTATTTCAGGCAGTTTCACAGCTGTTACCCATTGCTGCAACATGTTGTAAAGAGTATTTTGGATCATTAAGGAATCAGGAGTCAAGTATTTAATGACTAACGAGAGGCTGCAAATGCAGGAAGGCAGTGAGTGCGGGTAGATAATTAGTTTTAATTCAAGATTGAGGCACTTTATCATTGCGTAACACAGCAAAATTACATTTATGACAACGCCACAGGTGCATTAATAAATACAAAATGAATACAAAATAGAACTTAAAAATAATATATTGATGGCAAAAGCTGGCGATGAACCAATTCCTATTTGTATCTTTTATATCAGACTCAACAGAGGAAACGTATATGAAACAATGAGAGGAAGAAAATTCCAATTCTGAACTAAAGTATTACATTATATCAAGTAACTACAGAGGTAAAAGACGCTGTACGTTTTTCGCATTGTGGCTCAATGGTGCCCCCTGGCGTTAGAATCTTGCTGCTATCCTGAAACTTACAAATTATCTTGTCCACTTTTATACCGTAAAATAAGGGCAATTGCAGTACAAATCAGGCATTATACTGTGAAATCTGTGACACTACAGCCTCGGTGCAACCAAACATAACTTAACAGTGATTCATAATACTGTTTCTCATTTGGTGTTAAGGCTGCCCAAGTAGATCACTGCGTCTTTATGCACGCATCACATCAGAGCCTCCGATGCTGGCCGGACATTAGAATTCAAAGGGCCTGCCTGAAGCTGCTGCTTAAATTTGGTTCTAAGAGAAGCAGTTTTATCAAACTGCAAAGTGATGTTAAGAAAAAAAATAACAGCACTTGGAGCTATAAACATAGTTTGGCTATGTCAGCCTTCAAAACAATACTTAACAAAGAAGCTCAATTGATTATTCACCAATTGCTAAAATGAAAATGTTTTCAGCTCAAATGATGAGTTTGTTGCAGGAGTTTAGGTGTTTATATAAACAGCTGAAGGGTTGAGGGTTTCAATCTTGCATCCACTCTGTCTGTTTGTGGACTTTTCAGTTTCCTACTGCATTGAAAAGACTTGCATTTGGAGTGATTATCACATCCAAAATGGCTATAGTGAGTATGGCTGTAGGTGCCCTTTGGTAAACTGGCATCCCATCTATTATGTACCCCTGCCATCTGCCCTCTGTTAGCTAGGATATGCTGCAGGTATACAGCAGCCATATCCAGGATAAACATCTAGAAGATGGATGGATATAAAAATGTGATCTTTGACTATATACTCTTCCTTTAAATGCCGTGTATAATTGTATGCTATGCATATAAATGCAATATGCAATTTACATATGTAACTAAAACTCTTTCACTAATAAGATACTTTCAATGTTATCCCCCTGCATTGACTATATTATTCATTGTGCAATTTTCAAAAGTATGTGTCTAATAGCAAAGATGTTCATTATGTTTATAACACTCTCAGTGTAAATAACATTTTACACATCCGTATTTTAAAAATGAAGGCAACATTTCCGGATGCAATGCGGTCGAAACGGTCTGAGCTGTATTCCTTAAAAAAACGAAACAGGAGCGCTGTCTCTGCCGGGGAAAAGGCATCCCTGGAAAAGTGATGTGGCCGGGACAGTGTACCACAACTATTATTAGGCGCTGTCAAGTCGACTCCTGACGACCTTATCGACGTCACTCCCTCACAATATCCCTTGTTCTGTCTCGGTCTTCAGCCATCCCAAAGGCACAGGACAGTGTACGCTAATCATATTCAGCACTATATATAAACAAACTGAGAAACTAAATCAGAAACTCCAGAAAACTTTTAAGGCAGCTTGTTTAAAGCGAAATTGCCTGCTATATTTCCTGATAACTTTAAGTGGACTAGCTGATGCCGCTCCTCCTTGCGTTTTAAACAGCATCTGTTCAAAAAACAATCCATATGAAGAACAAAGAAACAGCTGCGTGTGCGCCTGCGCACTGGTGCACACGTACCCACAGGTTCCGGCGTCAGTTACCCGTAGGGGGAGTATTGCAGAAATGTGGCACGCGAAACCAGAGATTCCCGAATGTAAAATCAGTGTCTTCGGCATCTGCGAGTGTTTCCGGAATCAGCCGATGTTCTCCGAACCGTCCGTCCTGCCGGACTGCTGGAGGCGGCCGCAACGCCATGTTGAGCGAAATCTCTCTTCACACTGAAAGGGAACTTTTGAAATAACACTTTATTGAAATTTAAAATTACAAAATCGAAGTAGGGAGGGGGACGCTGGTGATATTCCTTCGGACAGCAAAGCCGAACCCGGATCCGTGGAAGCCCCCATCGGGGAGGGGGAGAGACAACCCCCCGCCGTCCTCATGAAGACTGAACCCCAATAAACGTAGCTAGCTAGCTAGCTAACTAGCTAGCTTGTGTTGCATTAAAAGGGCATTTTATTCGCATCCCGGCTTGCCACCGGGAGCCGATAAGGCCTAGTCCGGGAAGATTCTTGTTCGCTGTATATTAGCTCACTCGCTAGCTAGTTAGCTAGCTAATGTATTTGTTATTTTTAGGCGTCTGTGGTAAAAGTTAGCTTATTATCATTATTGTATATACTTAGCTGAAGATCACGTTTAATTTTTTTGCAATGAGTTTGCCGCCGAAAGCGGTACCGAAGTCAGCCGCCCCCGCCGTAGGAAGTGGACCGGGAACCGGCCCGTCTCCACCGAGCTTGCTGCGGGGCACCCTGAACCCCGTGCCGCTGCCAGGACCCCCAGTAGCCCAGCAGCCGCCCTCGGTGCCGCCGCCGCAGTATCCTTCAGATAATATGACGGGAAATGAAATACCCAGTGCTCTGCTTTTCTGATTCCCGTTGATGATGCGAGGTAAAAACAAGCCTTTATGCCGCCGCCTAGACCCACCTGCCTGCACTAGCATGCTAAGTGTGTAGCTTGTGATTAGCGAGACCATGTAGTGTTGAAGAGCTTCGCTTTCGGCGACATTTGCGTTTTAAATGGACGCCTTGTTTTCTTAAGATAAATTACCCAGTGACACAACTTAATTTTGGTGCTCGGGAAACTTATTAAGGTATTTTGCGGGGATAGTCGCGTACCAAATTAGCCGGTGAGCTAACTGGCTACGTTTGCCAGTTGCTGGTTATGTTTAGCCGGCTGAACTTGACCGTTTTTCAGAGGGTTGGTGATCGGCTTGTGCCACATGGGTTGCAGCGTGAAATCTCCGTCCGAGATATTTGTGTAAGTAGAGCTGTCGGGCGTTTAAACATCTCGCACGGTGTCTTTCTAGCTGGCTAAGGTTAGTTAGCATCGCTAGCCGTCTGTTTGGTTTGGGTATGTGTGAGCCGTGCCACGGTGTCAGGCGCCCCCCCTCCCCAAGCATCGTCTTGTTTTTTGGCTACACTAATCTTATACACTAGAAAAAGGTTTGGCCCCGTGTTTCTTAGGGATCATGACCAAGGTCTTTTTTTGGGTTGCTAGCAGTGTAATGCACTAATTTCAGGCTCGGAGAGCAAGGAAACATGATGTGTTTCACAAATTAAAAGTAATTTAGTTATGCATAGTTTGTCCCACATACAAAATGCTTGCATCTACATTCAGCGTTGTGAATCTCCCGAATAACTAGGCATTACTGTGCAGTCAGTAATTGTTATGAAGTATGTTGATTAGTATAATTAAGACACGTTTAAGTTTAATGGACATTCCTAAATAAGAATCTTAGGTGCCAGTTATGCTACCGGGTGAGATGCATGCAAATAAGTTGAGCGAATTTTGCTATGTGCGATTTTTGTCCTAATGCCAGCACAAAATGCAGAAGTTTTATTAATAGTTTAGAATTATGGACACAATTATTGATATTATCTTAGAGTAAGCTTAACGGTTTCCACTAGATGCCCTTTGGAGAGAATCTTGAGGCATTATGCTGTAGTTCATCAGCAGTTTGATGAATCCGTCAGCTTTTTGATAAAATGCTGCTATTTGGGCAGGTTTTGCAGGTGTCGCTTTAAAGTATGAGTTGAAAGCAGTGCTTATGTCAGTATTGTATACGAGTGAAAATAAATATTTTTTTAAATGGTTTATGCAGTTATCTAGGAAGGTAATGTACCTGTAAGAAGATGATACCAGTTCACAGGGTGTCAGTGATGAGTGACATTCTGGGTGTTTTTCTGGACTGGGAAAATTTTAAAAAGAGAGTGCTTTCAGGTTTGAACCACTGCAGTGACATTAATCTGTTGGCATCTACCAAAAACAGTATTGGAAATGCATCATACACCTGGCAGTGATGTGCTCAGCTGAAGTGCTTAATAAATAATCAGTTATAGGATATGTGTTGGCTCAGTCTGTTGATTGTATGTAGAGCTTTGCTTTCTTGAAGCTGTCCTTTCTGCTCCAGCTCTCTTGAGTCGAGCTTATACAGTGCGAAGGATATTTTTATTTTTTAGTTATCTTCTTGTATTGAATTTTGATTAACCATGCTTTTCCGTCTGGTTAATTTTATACTTTGCCGGACTTTTTTTGTTGTTGTTTAATTCTAACTTAACACTTGAGCTGGAGTCAAAAGGGTGACACACTGAAGGCAATTCCAAGGTTAAATGATGCGTCACCCTGTCATTTAGGTTTGTTTTATTTTTTTTTGCTGCTCATGGTTGTGATTCATAAGGCGTCAGTCGCAGTAAGAACTGAAGATGTGATTTTCTGCATAGAGTGCAGTATCAGCAGATTGCCTGACTGAGAATGGCAGATGGGGAATTTAGCTGTGAGTTTGGGCTGGCAGCCGGTTGCCGTATCCCTGCATATGTGCAGGAGCCTGCTCCACAGGTACACACTAAAAACAAATTCGGATCCCGAGGCAGAAACACATGCAGTCAGATAATAAATGATTACTGTGTAGTACAGCTTGGGAACAAATTTCATTACAGTATTATTTATGTATTCATTTTACTCGTGTCCTCCCCTTAGTCAGGAAAATCCAAAACTTTCTTGCATTCCAGTCTTTTAGCAGTTGGTTTCACTTTCAAAGGGGATGAGAAGTTTGTCAACTCCCTCTCTGGCAGTGCTGTTCCTGTTCTGGGAATCCGTCGTGCTCCTATCAGACAGTGACATGGCCCTCTGTCCCCTCTGTCAGCCTATCGCCAACTCATGTAATTGGAATAGAGTGGGAATTTCCCCAGTGTGCTTACAGTCACTGTTTGCTCTTCTTAGTCCTGCTTCCATTTCCCAGTGAAAGAGAAACTAAAAATCAGCATCTGGTGGCCTGGTTTTTTTTTTTTTTTTAATAGTTTTTGAATAAATCTGGGACTGTTTTGAGTGGTCTTTGCAGTTTTTGTGACAAATGAACACAGGGTAACATGTTTAAGAACTATATCGGTTAAAATATTTATATTTGCAGTGGAATTTTTCCCCTTGAAAAGTGAGCCAGGGGTTTACTGCCTGTATTTTGTTTCAATGGGCGTTTTGTCCACTAGAGTAATGAGAGCTGAGCTGCCAATGGTGGAAGAGATTTCAGCTGAAGATCTCACTGTGGTGCTGTCTTAGCTCAGGCTGCTCTTTGATAAATTGCACAATATAAAGTGAGACTTTTCTGATTCTTGTTTTACATCAGCCAGTGTGTTTTATTTGCTTTCACCATTTTGCTTTAGTACGTTTACTTTTATTAATATTTCTGTTCATTCTTCCCCTGCTAAATCAGAAACATTTTAGCCATGTAGGCTTATGCTCTCCTAGTATAGTAATAAGCTGTGTCTGTTGGACAATACATAACAATGTGATTAGAAATGCGTATAAAGGAGAGCTCTGGACTAACCGGATTGGCCATTTCTGCCAGTCTTCTGATCAGGGACATGGGGAAAAAAGACTGCTTGTGACGACAAACTACATCGCTGTCTTAATGATCTCATTGCTTGTTACACTGTTGAATGCAGAGATGACTTGAGCCCCCCCCCCCCCCCCGCCCCTTTGCATCTCCCTCACTTAATTCTATATTAACCATTTATTAGCTAATTTAAGCAAACCAGAATTTTAAGTGAGCTCAAACTGTAACGATGCAGGAAACAGATGTTGTTCTGTGATGCATCTGAGGGGCAACCAGCGAAAGCCTCATTGAGCTTCCATACTTTCCACCCACTAGTTATTAAAATGTATCCTAAGATCTGCAAATAACATTTCTTGCAGGGACCGTTTCTGTCTATCATTGTTTTAAATAACCACACTGCTGAGGAATCGTCTCTAGCCATTTGCCTGGCATGCTTAAAAAAAGTCAATTTAAACTTGCAGTTCGCTAATCTTTATATAGAACTTCACAATTTACATATTGGTAGGTTTTTTGAAATTTAGTTTTTCTGATAGTGTTTCATACATAGAATTTATGCATCTAGTGCTGTTAGATGTAATTTGTTGCTGTACCTTCGCGATAGTGTTTATTGTAGTGTGAAATGGTTTTTGTTTTCATGTCATAATTATGGTCTGCAGTGTCTGACTTAATTGAATTTAAGGAAAATCACTGTATGGAAAATGGGGGGGGGGGGGGGGGGGGGAGGACTTTCTAGGTTTCTTAAACCTCTGTGTATACAGGAAAAGGCCATTTATTTAGCAGTTTTTGTGTCTGTAGTTAGCTTCCAGCTGTTGAAAGTTACAATACTGCTGATTGGAAACTAATTTGAATCGACACCTCATTCACACCTAAAAAAAAAACAGGTGAGGTTGGTTAGTATTCAGGTAATTACTAAAAGAAGCTGATATGGAGTGAACACACACGCGCACACACACGCGCACACACGCGCACACACACGCGCACACACGCGCACACACACGCACACACACACACACACACACACACACACACACACACACAAACAACTAGCTCCAGAAGACTCAGGACTCCCATATCATTGTCTTTACTTTTCCCTGGAATATGGGGTTCCTCTTGTTTCATGCACCTCCTGGCCTTCTGCGTTTTTATCGGTTCGTTCTAACAGTGATGCTAAGTCACATGACAGGCATTCCTCACTTTAAGACCCTCGCATAATATGCTTATTGGCACATTTACTGCTCAGCATCACAATTCAGATGAAAGCTTAGTATTCCGTTTTTTTTGGGGTGGGGTGTGTTTATGGAAGGTTCTTCACAGGGCAGTGGACAATGAATGGTTTTCACATTTACAGTAGGTCTTATCTGGAGACCCTCTCTATGCCTGAGTTTAGGCTAGCAGCCTTAGGCTAGGCTGATGGAGCTCCCAGCTGTACTGGGTCCTCCTGCTAGCACTGATTCTTTGTACCAGTGCTTCCCTCTCTGAGCCGGAGCTTGCAGTGTTAGGCTGATGGAGCTCCCAGCTGTACTGGGTCCTCCTGCTAGCACTGATTCTTTGTACCAGTGCTCCCCTCTCTGAGCCGGAGCTTGCAGTGTTAGGCTGATGGAGCTCCCAGCTGTACTGGGTCCTCCTGCTAGCACTGATTCTTTGTACCAGTGCTTCCCTCTCTGAGCCAGAGCTTGCAGTGTTAGGCTGATGGAGCTCCCAGCTGTACTGGGTCCTCCTGCTAGCACTGATTCTTTGTACCTGCGCCCCCCTCTTTGAGCCGGAGCTTGCAGTGTTAGGCTGATGAGACTCCCAGCTGGGGTTTGTTCCCGCCACTGGAGGAGGGGGCAGGGCTGCTGGTGGTTGCCAGGGAAACGTGCTGCACATATGGCTTCCGCGGTGTTCTGCAGACAATGGCTGTGCTGCTTAGCATGCAGGGTGGGAGGCTGAGGGGGGGGGGGGGGTCCTTCCCACAGACAGCTAACAATGGCTGGGAAGGCTAATTCTCGTGCCTACCGGTTGAAGTTGGGACATGGGGGACCCCTTTCAAGTACTCACATCTGTGTTCACGCATGCATCATGTAGTTTTTCTGGCCAGGTTTAATGCTGGCCTTTGTGTTCAGTTTGAGTATTCAGTATTTTATTTTCCTGTGGAGCAGTATAAAAGCCAGCAATCATGGGCTGTGTCTTGTAGTCTGCAGAGTAATTAAATTGACATCAGGCCCTTGAGCAAGGCCCTTAACTTCAGCTCCTTCATGGGCGCTGGCTGAGACTTCGCTCTGACCCCAAAACTTGCTCTCACCTTGGTGAATACCAAGATCTCTCAGTGAAGTAAAAATGGGATTTGTGGGGAAAAATGCCCCCTGGGAATGAATATGGTGCTATTAGTCTATTCATTTAACTAAAAGTGATTAGAATAAACAGATGTATTCATACCTTTTTGAAGTGAGCACTAAATTTTATGTAATGTGAATGTTGTAAAAAAATATTTCGATATTTCTATGTAATGTGTTCCTGTTGAGGTGGCCCTTGCCTTCAGCGTCATTAGTCATAGCTGTGCGTCGCCGCCCTTTCAGCTGAGCTGCAGCGCCTTTCGGTACCTGTGGAGCATGTTTAGTGCTTCGGATACGTCTGGCTCATAGCTCGTCACAGCGGCATGTGAAATAAGGTATTTTTTACTGTAGAGCCCTATGCTGTATCGCTATAGAAACAGCTCTGAGTGCAGCAGTCGGGCAGATTGGTGGAGAGTCAAACTTCCAGCGGTGAGGGAAACAATAGGACTGTTGGTGAGACGATAGTGGGAGGTGGACCTACAAGCTCAGGCACTGAGCCCCGAGCGTGGCAAGGCCTACTGTACAGGTTTGAAAAAGACAATGTTATAGTGACCTCATTTTGAGGGTAACTTATACTTGCATGGAGCTTCTGTTTCTAATTATCTCTAAGTGATAATGTTGTTACATGTGTCACAGACCTTTTTTTTCCCGAAAAAGAAAAAATCTTACACAGTCTGCCATTGTCTGTTGATGAAGCCGGTTTCTGGCCTCAGAGGTTAGGTTTTAAGCAAATATCTTTCAATTCAGTTATTTGCTGGCTGGTTTTTGTCCAAGCATAGTTTTTCCAGTTTGCCTGCACTGATTGCAGAAATGGGACAGCTGGTATTGGTGTGGGGGTTTATCACAAGTTAACCTGTTTGCCTTTTGGGGTAATATTGGTAATAGTTATGAAACTGAACAACCTGCTTCTCATGGTAATTTTATTGATGACTGGCTGTTGTTTTGCTCAATTCCAAATCACTTGACAATTTGCTTATCATTGAATGCAGATTGTACTGTTTTCTGGACAGTGCAGAAGGAAGAACTGCTTACAGGTTGGTGACTCAGACAGGCTGTGATTATTTCAGTTCTCGATGAGGCTAGTCCGGAAGCACTCTGTTCTTTGATCCCTTACCTGAGTCGGTACATGTCCAGTCTCCACCTGCCCCACTTTTTTGCCCTGACCTTCCCCCCAAACCCCCACCCACCTGCCCCACTTTGCCGTGCACTGACCTTCCCCCACACCCCCACCTCAACGCAAAAGCCAGATCTCTGGCAGCCAAGCGATGGTTCTTCTGTTAGCGGTCCGGATGGAGACCGGCACTCGCACCGTAGAACAAGGGCCCGATTGTCAGGGGGGCGGGGGACAGGGGAGGGAGACTATTCCGCTCTGGCCTCGGAGATGGGAGCCGCGTCTCCACTGGGCCTTCTGTGAACCTCACTCTCTCCAACCGAGGAGCCCCCCCCCACCTCTGGGAGTGGAGACACATTTGTGAGATGAAGAGTTAGAAGTACCATGACAACATTCCTTGGAGGAGGGGTTTGGTTTCATTTTACCAGAAAGGAAAGCTTCCTCTTTCTTTGAATGTGAAACAACGCCTTTTAGGTCATAGGAGATGGTGTGGTTTTGAAAGAATGTATTTATGATCCAGCTGTATGAGCGTGATTCAGAACATGCCTGCATGGGAGATGATGAATAATAGGCTTGAGACACCGCAAGCGCTGTAGACTGTAGTCCTGGTTGAAGCATGCCGGGTGATGGTTAGAGACAAGCAGTTATTTTGTTTTATTTTCATTAGCATTACATTTATCCCCGTGTCGCTTGTATCTCATCAGATGGGAAACATCAGTGTGGTTGTCTAGAGCAGGGGTCTCCAACTCCGGTCCCGGAGAGCTACTATCCAGTAGGTTTTCTATCCTACCTGGCTTCTGATGAGCCACACCTGCTCTCAGGTAAATTCCAGGAACAGCTGTGGCTCATCAGAAGCCGGGTAGGATAGAAAACCTGCTGGATAGTAGCTCTCCAGGACCGGAGTTGGAGACCCCTGGTCTTGAGTTTGGTCTCTGAAGGATTTTGGTTGCCGGTGACTTGCGGTCACTGAGTGCATACTGGTCCAGGTGTGTCTGCTCCTTGAGGGTATCTGTGTTCCTTTTTCGACGTGGTACCTCGTCTGATATCACCGGGTCACACTTTTGCCAACCAGAGCCCCTTATCTGGGTTTGTACTGTTTTATTAGGACCAGCATTTACCCCTTTTCTTGTTTTTTGGCTTTGTTTTGGCTCTCCAGTGCCAGTAAGCATAGCGTAAACTCTCATGACAACTTTTCATTCGTCCCATATGTCCCTGAGTGCTGGGTCTGCCACAAGCAGCCGCCTTAATCTAAACCGCATCGGAACATCAGGTTGTGCTTTTGTTCATTTAGTTTTCCTGCCCTCCGTGTCCCTAAGTTAAATATGTTCTAGGTGTGTGAGCAATTCCTCAGATGATTTGGCATGTGGATTAATCTGAACTGTCCTGGGATGTGCCGTGGGCATTGTGGTCCTCTGGTTCCGTGCTGTCCGGCCCATTAAGACTTTCGCTGTAATGGGCCAGGGGGTGGGAATGAGTAGGCGGAACCACATGGGCACTCGGAACACTGTGCTCGTTCAGATGCCCTGTGCCCTGTCATAGGCTGTCTTGGATCATTCAGTGAGTTTCTGCCTGTAGAACTGAAATGTTGCCCTAAAACAATTTCACATTTCATTTTCTTATGATGTTAAGATACAATTGTAATTGCACTGATATTTGTATTATCCAGCCCTGAGTTGTAGTTGGCACCTGACTGCTGACTGATTTAACCGTCACACATTGGTGAGCCGAATTTTTTTTATCACAGAAACAAAGGCTAAAATGCCTCCCTGAAACATTTTTGTAACTGAAAATCATGAAAACTTCCTAACTGCCATGGCTGTGGGACAATAGCGATTGTGATCTGCCCCTAAAGTTTTAATGGCATGTGTTTAAGCAGCCCAGTTTAAGTTGAGTGATGATTGTTGCCCTAATCTTATCTTTGATTTGTCTCTGACATTTGGCCATGTTCTCATGCATGGCAAGTGTGAGATGTACATAGGCAAATATATGTGGCCTAAATAGGCTCTACATTGTCAGTGGGATTTGTTTGTGAGATTTGCATCTGATTGGTCGAATTGAAGCTGGTCTGAACTTCTGGAACGAGCACCTGGTATCTGCCCCTGTAGATAATGGCTGTAGTGCCATGGCCAGCAAAGGTGGCCTGTTGTGGTTTTGGTGTATAACTCGTGGCACCAGTGCATCATTTCTGTGCATGCAGCGGGTCCTGTAGGCAGCAGGGCGTGACTGGGTTTCAGGACCTGGTTTGAGGAGCCACTGACTGTGGGCCGTGTATGGGCACTGATTCCTGCCCACCTCGTGATGGGATGGAGAAGCTCGACAAAACTGCACGAGTAAGAAATTGAAACCTTTCTCGATTCCTTGAAAGCCTGTGATGTGAATGTAATGGGCCCTCGGCCAAGATAACGGAGTTCAGCAACCTGTTAGTGTGCTTTGGCAGGTTTAGTGACCTGCTGGCATTTTGCCCTTCCTTTGAGCAGAGCCTCATACTGGAACTTGCAGTCGCACTGGGTTCCACGTCAACGGCTTTCTTCTGCTGTCCTCTCATGCCGAAGCGCTAATGGGTCGATGATTTATGTATCACATCAAAGGCGTTAAGTGAAGATTTTTCCCCACCAAGAAAATGGAAGATTAGTAGTTAAGATGCCTGACCCTTTTGGTCGACTCGGAATACCACAGGGATAAGTGTGGAGCAGAGCTGAAGGTGATGTTTAGTCCTTCCCATTTTGTATAGCACATTTCTCTTGTATCACTACACTTTTCTGCAAGTTTATTGCAGTCTTGTTTTATTCTGGGCTGTTAAGTGTTTGGACTCGTGCATGTAGAAGTAAGACAGTCGTGGTCGGAATATGAAAATCAAAGAATTATTGAACTCGTACAGAAACCTGATTTAAAAGGCTACCAAATGCAACTTCTGGTTTACCAGATGCTTAATTTTTAATAACCCTTATTTGATGTGTTGTTTGCGGTTGGCAAAATTATTAACAATTAAGCAAAAAAAAAAAATGTGTGAAGACCTATAGTGTGGTAACTTGGGCTCAGTGAATCCGCCTTTTGACTGCAGGAAAACTTGATCCCTTGTCAGACGTGTGCATCCTTTGCGTAATGAACATTTATCTTTTCAAGGAATGTGGTCAGTCCTGCTTCAACGTGACTAATGCGCTCCTGAAAAACCTCACATTCACTAAAATCGTGTACTAAAATGCACACATCCAATAGGAAGAATTAGGGTTAGGGGAATATGACTAAAATTTAGTAACTTACACCAAACCGCATAGATTAGATAATAAAAATAGTGATACCACTGGCCAAAGGGGAATGTGTTAATTTTAAATAAGAAATAATAATGATACATTAATAAATATCAAAAACATCTCATATGGATCTTATGAGTCTCTTGATAATTAGCAAATTAATTTAAAAAGGTTATTTGTGTTTTATGATTTGTGAAATATTTTTAGAATCTAAGACTTTGATGTGTGGATGTACAAATAGTTTCCTTTTAGATTTGAAAACTGCTGAAGAAAAAAGGCTCAAAAGAATGATTCATTCATGACTCGGACATCACCATCATTCACTAACTGTTTTCGTGGGCAAGTAATGTTTTTCGCTAAGAGTGTATCGCATTGTAGTTCTCATGGCGCTTTTCTCTCTGTCTGAAAATCAAGCAAATTCAAATGCGATTCCACATTGTATTGGACTTTGGTACTAATATATCCGTTAGAACATATTCATGGTGTGATATCGTGTGTTGCAGTCGGACTGACAATATATTCAAAAAAAAAATTGAGATACAGGTGAAATTAGTACTTTAAAAGTTTTGTTACTAGCAAGTTTCCCTGATTTGCATATGTTTAGAATGACTAGTCATCTCATGGTGTCTGGAACTTTGTTCTTTAACTTGTAGCCTGTTCTGCGTAGTGTCTAACCTCACCCTCTTCCCTTCGGCTTTGACACCATGCCCCGGTTTTCCTTAACGCCCTCGCTCCCCAGGATCCCCCGACTGCAACCTCCGCTAGAGGAGCGACTGTACTCACGCACAGCCAGGCGTGACTGCTGTCTACAACGTGAGCAGCCGTCTCCAAAGAGTGGTGGCTAGTGCATTGAACAAGGGTGCAGACTCGTAAACCAAGCACTGCTGGTTCAAGTGCCGGCAAGGGCCTGTGTAGTGATCTGAAGGACAGTACTTAACTTTAATTACTCAAGTGAAATATCCAGCTAAGTGGCTTTGGGATGCTTCAGAACTAAAAACAGAACTTTTATGTTTTTCTCTGCCCATTTTCATCAGCATGTTAAAAAATAATATAAGCTTCTGGGGCTGATCCGGTTTTAAATTTTTTTTTAAATAGTACTATAAAGTTAATTTTTTTCATTTTTGTATGTATAATCATGCATCAAGGGTGGAATAATGATTTTAGGAACCATTCAGGAATCCCTGGGTCTGATTGAGAAAAACAGCATGTACTTGGAAAGGATAATATCGTATAGATCAGGGGTGGCCAACCTTATCCGCAAAAGGGTGGTGTGTATGCGGGTTTTCGCTGCAACTCCCTAATTAGATTACTAATTAGAGGACTGATTGGCTGAAGAGTCCTCACACTGGGGTTCGAACAGGTGACCTAAAGGTTATCCCACAAACCTGCACACACACTGGCCCTCTGCGGGTCAGACTGGACACCAGCCCAATCTACCCCAGTGTAGATGCATAAAGATTGTGGTTGGGCCTGTGGGACGTTGCAGGGCTGTCGGATCTCGGTGGTCAGCCGGGGAATAAAGATCCTCATTGTTTCATTCATCTCTCTTGCTGAGCTGCATTGTCTCTGTGCCACTCGGAGAGCAGGAAGCAGCTTCCCCCCCCCCCCCACGCTCGTTAGGCATGTACCCGCCCGCCACACGTGCTCTAAAAGGATGTCGTCCCGTCTCACCCCATCTCACGCTTGGTCTCTGGATCAGGTGTCGCGAGCCGCCGGCCCCCCCGTACACCGCACACGACCTCACCAAAGGGCACCCTAACCTGGCAGCCACCCCCCCTGGCCACGCGGCTTCCCCAGGACTCTCTCAGGTACCTGTATGTATGGCTGTCTCTGTCCGCCTCTCTGTGCCTGCCCCCTTATCCCCATGTCCGCCCTGGGAGGGTTGAGGCGCCCGGCCTGCACGCTCTCCCACCTCTCACCCCTGTTCTGTGCCGCCGCTTTTCTGCACCTCGCCGTCGTCGTTTGGCGGCGCCCCTTCTGGATTGCAGCGGCGCTATCGCCGCCAGTGGCGTCTGTCTGGCTGTGCCCCTCTGTGTCTGTGTTTCCTGTGGCTCCTGTCACCGTTCTGCTGCCTCCTGCCGCGGCCCAGGGCCCGTGCCCAGATAGAGGAGGTGCCAGAATGACTCAGCTATTTCAGTGGCGTGTTTCCCCAGTATGATGAGAGGCCGCACTTCCACAACCTGTCTGGGGAGGGACATACTCCCACCTCTCTGCCTATTAATAGTGAACCCCCCCCCCCCCCCCCCCACACACACACACACACACACACACACACACACACAAACACATTGGCCACACCCACACCTTACCTTGGATCTTGGGATTTCCTAACCTCTTACCAAAAGTACGTTCTTGGTTTCGCCGTGTTGCTGTGTGGGTACGTTCTAACCCTGTCCCTCCCCCACCCTGTAGCCTCCCTACCCCTCTGGACAGAATGCTGGGCCTGCTCCGCTGGTATATTCTCCCCCAACGCAGCCAATGAACGCACAGCCGCCCAATCGCTCGGTAAGTGCCCCCCTGCCCGACTGATGAGTAGATTGTTGCTCCTTTAAGGGCACTGGGGCAAAGAGTAGGTTTTCCACACACATCCTGATTTGATGCATCAATTATTTTACACCCTTTTTCACACAGCTGTCCTTAGGGATTTGCTGTGCTCCACACTCCAAGGTAGCTCCTTAACCCTTTAGTGCTGCAGTCATGCCAGACGAGTATGATTGCAGCTGTCCTTCTGATCCGTGTGCCTCCCTCTCGTTTTCCTCCTTGTCCCCTGCATTTAGTTTCCAGCTGGCCCTCGTCCTACGCACCACCAGGTAATACAGCTTTTTAATGCACCGCCTGCCACCCGTCCTTTTCTGTGTGTTTGCTTGAGATGATTACAAATAAAAAAAATCTGCCGTGCATGGTTAAGCTCTGCTCATCCATCCAGTTGTATTTGTGCAGGTTTGTTATGCCTGAGATGTGAGCGTGTTAACTTAGCGGCGCTTGTTTCAGACATGGTTTTTATAAAGATCGCCGGCGCTCATCATGTTATGCTGGACGCGCCGCCGCAGAGAGGTGTCTGCAGGCGCTCTCAGGACCTGAGACTGCCTCTGCATCCTTATTTTTTCGGAGGAGTGTTTTGTTCTTCCTGTCTTCTGTCTTCCCTGACGAACTTGCTCCGCCGTGTCCTCTAGGCTATCAGTCATCTGAGCTTAATGTGGCGAGGAGAAGAGGCTGCATGCTTCTCTCCCACAAAAACACAGGGGGATTGGTGGCACAGCCACCCGCTGCCAGTCATGTGTCATTCTGCTGAAGTTGGGTGGCACCTGCTCTTGCCAGTGGGGAGTGGGAAGGGGGTCATGATCTCCATAGTGAGGTTGAGAGACGATGGAGTTTAAGGTGGCGGATTGGGTAGAGGGCTCATTTGTGCTGATGAAGATGAGGGTCTGCAGCGAAGAGGCACAACTGAAGTCATGAAGAGGAAAGGCCCCCATTTGTGGTGGCGAAGAGGAGCAGAGCCCCCCCCGTGGTGGCAATAGGAGACCTGAGAGAGAACAATGATGGAGAGGGTAGAGGAGAAGCCAAAGCCAAACTCTCTCGGCAGGATAGCATTTGGTTAGGATTGGGCTGGTGCGGGTGCGGGTGCGGGTGCGGGTGCTGGTGCGGGTGCTGGTGCGGGTGCGGGTGCTGGTGCTGGTGCGGGTGCGGGTGCGGGTGCGGGTGCTGGTGCTGGTGCTGGTGCTGGTGCTGGTGCGGGTGCTGGTGCGGGTGCTGGTGCTGTCTGTACATCCTCCATGCTCATCACTGTGTTTCCCAATGGCTTCTTTCTCTTTCCTGCTTCAATATTCAAGGGAGGATTCAGACCCATACAGGTAATTGGAAGTTTCTGGAAATGCATGGTTTAAGGGTCGCGACCCACCCCCCCACCCCCCCCACCCCACCTACCGCATTGCTCATGCTGCAGACTAATTTGGGCAGCAGCCTTCCCTGCCCCCCCCCCCTCCCATTTTTAGTGTTTTGTTGATTTGTCCGGCTCTGAGTCTGGGTACGCCTTGTGGAAAGTTTATCATGACTTGTTTATATATAGATTTTGTCGGCATATTAGACAGTGTTCCCTCACAGTGCACGTGTGAGGTTTCTTGTGCTATTTAGTTGAATGAGGGTCACCATTAAGCAAGGTGGCCTTTTTAAAAAAATAATAATAATAATAATAATAATTTTTTGCTTTAGCGTTGATATTCTACTTAAAAAAAAAATAATAAAAAAAAAGAATAAATAAAAACACAGATTTGTCCAGACCTTCGTGCGGTGAAGTTAGTCTGGTCAGAGAGCTTTGAAGGCCTTGTTTTCATTAAAATTCTTTTCGTGTTACTTTCTTGTGTCCGTGAACAATGAGGCGTTTGAAGTTGTGCTAGTGCAAGGCGCTCTTCCTGCTGCCTGTCGGACCGCACATGGAAAACACTGCAGCGTTACCGCACGTGCCTTCCTGTCATCCCTCAGCTACTGGGGGGTGGGGGTCTCATTTACGGCTCCTTTCTGTGATTTTTTTGTTCCGTGTTAAACATGCATGTAGCATGCCGAATCAGAATTTTGTTAATCGTGGTCAAAAGGGTACGCATTTTCGGGAGACGAGAAAGTAGCAGGTCTCGGGATCAGCCCGCTTTCAGGTTTGTGGTGGAGTGCCAGGTTTAACGGAAGCTTGTATCTGTTAGTCATCTTTAATGTTGCCTCGTTTACCTGCCCACCTCATCTACTCACCAAAGCTGGCACAACGAGCTCACCTTTACCTCCAGATGTGTGCGGCCCACTGATACCACGGCCGTGATTTTCTCATTATTCTGGTCAAACATTTTCTAGTTACGCTTATGTTTGAAGAAGATCGTCCATTTAGCATGGAATAGTTTGCATATGAATGGGCGTGATCAGGGAGCCCCTGGTACGTAGCCTTTTACACTGTGACGGTCACAGTTCCCGCTCCCCTGTGTACTTTCCTGGTTAATTATTTGTACGGCACTGGGCCGATACCCTGCTCTGCTCTGACCTTCAGCAGTGCTTGGCCTGACTGCTGCTTCACCGCAGAGGGTTTTATCCCATTATGCCCCCCCCCCCCCCCCCCCATCCCTACTGGTAAGGATGTGGAGCATGTTGGACATGAGGAGGGTCGCGTTCCTTCACCCTTCTTCTGAGCTCGCAACAAGTCCCAGAACACGAGAGCTTCCGTTGAGCCTTTGCAGAGTTCCTGGTCTGTAGCCGTGTGTGATGCAGATGGACTGAGTGGGCTTTTGTTTGGTTGCGTTTGGCTCTGAGACAGGAGGGGTGCTGTGCTTACAGGTGAGCTCTGCGTCCGTGCCTCCCCGAACTCCACTTTCCTTCTCCCCTTATGCAGTTCTTTCAGAGGGCACAGATGCAGCCGGCCAGACCCACCCTCCCCAGTAGCAACCCTGCCCTCCGGCCCGGATCACAGCCTCCAGGGCCGGCTGTGTATCCCAGCAACCAGCCCATCATGATGACCATGACACCCATGCCCTTTCCTTCGCCACAGACTACGCAGTACTACATCTCCCAGGTGGGGGTTGGGCGGGGCCTGTCGGCCTGCTGGGGGGGGGACTTAGATGCATGGAGATCATCTGTCTTAATGCTGTTGCTCTTTACTCTCCCTTCCACAGTATCGCCCTCCCACCCCCTATGTAGGGCCCCACCAGCAGTATTCCGTGCCGCCCCAGTCGCCAAGCACGTTCTACCACAGCCCCGGGCCTGGGGATTTTTCTGGGCCATACTGTGAGTGGCCCCCCCTTCCGGCACACCTGCGCCCGTACAGTAACACAAAGGCCGCCTGCGGTTTTTAGATGAGGTTCTCTGTATCTGTAACCCCTCCACTTTTATGGGAAGTTATTAATGCTGACATTCCCCCATTTTGGAAAAGCAGGCATTTTGAATAATCTCTAGATACTCTGTGGTCATTGCTGGATTATTTAATTGAATCAACTTACTCCATGTTAATTATACACAGTGCAGTATGGAGATGTGAAACAAATCAGCTTTCTTTCTGTGATTTCTCTGGTTATAACTCACTGTCGCCACCCCTCCTGTTCAGCGGGGCCTTCTTACTACCCTAGCCAGACTGTCTACACCCCCTCCCCCCAAATCATAGTGCCTACACCACAGCAACCTCCACCCACCAAGAGAGAGAAGAAGCCGGTGAGTCTGGGTCCATGGTGAGGGGTCCACTGTACTGTGAGGTTCACATCTCCTTCTCATTGGTTACTCTTCATTGGTTTCTGTTAAGTGAGCTGGTGATTGGCCATAGTGTAGCCCCACCCACTGCGGGTGACAGAATCGAACCCCTCTCCTCCCCTATCACTAGTTTTGATGCCTTGGTTTGTGTTGCTGGATGTGAATCTATCACCCCACCAAACCTGAGAAACGTTGCTTCCCTGCAGCAGGATTAGATTCAGATTTGGTTAAAATTTCAGTGTCTTATATCTTGAATGTCATCAGGTTTCAAGGAATTTTTCCTTTGAAAATGTGTTCCAAATGATATACAGTAGGTTAGTTCTGTCTCATTATGATGTTAAATAGTAATAATAGATGTAATTTCATATAAGAAGATATTTAAAAATACTTCAGCTGAGACTGCAATTGTTTACTTAAACCTGCCTGCATGTTGTTTGGCCCCTTGAGCCTTGATGGATGGTGCTGTATGGGACCCCCCAGTGGTCAGCGCTGACAGTCTGCCTTGCGTCTCCGCCCCAAGTCATTTTGTCGTTTCCTTCTGTTTTTTTTTTTATTTTCAACTTAGATACGTATCCGCGACCCCAACCGGGGCGGTAAAGACATCACAGAGGAGATCATGTCGGGAGGGTCCGGGAGCCGAAACTCAACCCCTCCAGCTGGGAGACCCTCCTCCACCCCAACGCCGCCGCAGGTAAGGAGGCTGACGGCACAGGCAGCAGGGGGTGTAGCGGGGAGGCTGCGGTGTAACCCGTTATGGTAGTGCTGGTGGCGGCCGTGTGCCCACTGAAAACCTTTACACTTTGCTATTGACTCGCTGAAGTAGGTTCCCCCAGCAAACTAAGGTCACTGCTCTCTCCTCAGGCCGTAGTGAGGTCCACTCTTGGTTTACGTAAACATGTTTATCCCAATGAAAGAGGGTGATTTCCCATTACAGAAGAGCAGGAGGTCACAGGCATTGCGTAACCGCTGTGCTGGCCAGGACTGAGCGTGACGCCTGCAGCCGTGATCCTGTTACACCTCGCCCTGGTTTCCGGTTGCCTGGGCAGGCGCTTGGCTTCCTTCAAGCACTACCTGTGCCATTTATGCAGAGCTCCATGCTACCATGGGAGGGTCTCCTGGCCGCACTGTCTCCACCATCCTCGGTTTCCACTGTTTGCTCGTCCATCCAAATGTGTTTAGAGAGCTTGCTAGTGATTCCCATTTAATGAGGCAACAGCTTAAGCTACCGCATCCTATCTGGTCGCCCTACAGATTTTTATAAACAAGACAACATGTTGATCTGTCATCAGTGTTCATTATTTTGAAAACATCTTCATACCAAACACCCAGCAGCATCTAAGAATTCACATTTTTGGCATCGTGATCTTGGCTGGTATGATGTTTAATCCCTCTAGTTGCTATATTGAGGTTTCTGTGTATCTGACTTCACCCTCAGACAGGAGTCGTCACTGGCCAGTCAGACACGATGGGAATGTCTGGCTATCCGAAGTTTTTTGTGTAGCTCAGTGGGTAGGGGCTCTGAGCTCGTGATCAGGTGGATACTAGTTCGAATCCCACGGTTGGCAGAATAGTGTCACTGTTGGGCCCCTCAGCAAGGCCCTTAGCCTCAGTTACTCAATGGACTGCCATTCTCAATTCTCAATGAATTAAAGTATCTGAGTAAATACAAGTGTGTGTGTGTGTGTGTGTGATGTCTGTGCATAGAGGGCACACACAGCGCTCACTTTAACGGTGGATGTAAAATTACTTTTAATAAGGGGTTCAGCATAGCATATTTTTAATTGTTTAGTATCGGTGACATTAAGTCTGATTATTCTGGTCTGTTTTTTTTTGTTTAATGTTAAACAGTGAGAACCTGAGGAAATTATCATGTCATATACATGTGATGTAAATGGACATTATCGCACCAGTGAGGCTTTAATATCTACAGATGCATTTGGAAGTTGGCACTTAACCTGAATTATGCTGAACGCCTTCAGTGTAGAAATATGTTAGAAATGGGAACAGCTCACAGATGCCTGTGATGTTCGCAGTGCAGTGTTTTGAAGGCAGCACCGCTAATTTGATAGAGCACCTGAAAGGACAGCACGCTCACTGAGCCGCCAGGCTGAAACCTTAAAGGCGGGTTCATAGGCGTACACACGGACGTGTCCATGTGGAGTTTTTATGATGTGCGTTATGTCATCATGCTCTTCTGGGGACAGCTTGGCACCTGAAATTGGAGTCCTCGCGGACAGTGTGCTCGCAGCTCTGGACGCACTGCGCACATGCAAGCATTTCTCCTCTATCCGTGTTGGAATGATGTAGCGTGCGCAACATGCGCATGCACACAATGGATTTCCTTTATGACAGTGTGTGCAGCTTGACCAGAGAAATATTAATGTCTCTTTGTCCGTATACGCAGTGTGGATGTGCAAGTGTTGTGCGTGTGTGGAGAAGCACGAACCAGCCTCAAAAGGAAAACGCTGGACTGTGTGGTCTAGGGCTGCACGATTCTTAAAAAAAAAAATGTGAATCCCGAATTTTTTATTTTTTTTTGCTTAGAATTGAGATCACGATTCTCTTTTTTTTCCGTCAAATGTAAAAGTTTATTACACTTATTAAACTGCAGAAGGAAACACGACAGAACACAATTGTGCCCAAGCATGTGATTGATCCAGGACCGGCATATCAACTTCTGACCATAGAAAGGCAGCACTCAATTGGCCATGGAAGTATGGTAGCCAAGACAGCCGTACCAAAAGTCCCAGTGACTGTCTTTGGTGCTTGGGTACTTTGTTGATGTGGTTTTGGAAATAGCCTGCTGCTGAAACACAACACAATCGCCGAGTAATGACCTCAGAAAACAACAACTAACAAGGTAATAAATAATAATAATGAATGCATGAACAAACCCATAATCTGGTTTGAAGAAGCAGAGAACAGGATAGCAAAGAAATAATGTATTTTGTATAATATACTAGGACAGCACGGTATTCTCTCAAATCCGTCTAGGAGTGATTTAAACGGCAAGGATGGAACTGATTATGACTGTCTTGGAGAATGCATGCAGCACATGCAAAAGCAGTGGAGGTAACTGATTTTTAAACAGATACTAGATAATCTAGAAAGGGAATTATTAAAATTGCTAAACCTAATACGTTTCTTTTTTCCCATGACAAGAGTAAAAATGTTTTTGCAAAACATAAACTCCCTTCACTGTAATGTCCGTACCAAATTGAAGGAAGAAAAAGCCTGGTCTTAATCTAGCTGACTGGTGAAGTAAGAATTGGATGTGCACAGCATGCGATGTTGGTTTTAATAATGCGCATCGTGCTGCCATTTCTCAAATTCAGTACAAAATATCCCGTGATGTCATTCAGCACCGGTTCCAGTTTTTACACTAGTAGAAAACCACTTTGAAAGTACCATACTTTTGGTATGAATAGTACAATACCTGGTGCGGTGGAAAAGCGTCCTTTAAAGAGAGTGCAGAATTATGTTTTTTGCAGCAGATGTAATGCAGTGCAGAAGAACTGTTGTAATTTAGAAGTTAGATCGCATACAGGTGTGACTCGAGAGTGTATTTTTTTTTCTTCTTTCGATTAATTGTGCCGCGCTAGTGTGATCACGAGGCGGGCAAACTTCCTTAAGACAATTACACGGCAAAAAGCAGAAGATAATTGGATTCACTGGAGTTATCAGCGTTGGAGAATGCAGTGATTTGCTGACATCTGGGCAGTTATTTGATTTTCTTAATTTCTGCTTACATCACTTCTAAATGGAAAAAAACTAAAGTGGATTTAACTGAAATTCTTGGAAGAGTTCACATTATTGTTTTTATTTGTAAGATTTATTGAAGAGTAGCTTGTGTACTATGTTCAAATAGATCATTAAAGGAAAGGTTATTTTCTTAATGCAGGAATGCTTAAGCACATCTTAAAGAATGTTGTAATGTCCCTTAAAGGCTCTTCTGGTAGTTCTATAAAAAATATCGGAATTGTACTCTGTATTTGCAGATATTCTGTCTTAAATGACTGTGAATGGGAGCGCAAAATCTTGCCCAGGGCACTGCATTATGTAATATTTGTACAATCCAGTGGGTGGTTCCTTCTCAATATTGACTCAGAACTGACTTAATATCCAGTAACTGGTGATCAGACAGCATTGAATTCTCTTACCTAACTAGTAGTGATGGGCATTTTGCAAAAAAATTACTGACTGAATTTCACCAATCATTGGGCCTTTGTAAAATCCTTAATCTCTCTGTCTGCCTGTCACACAATCGTAACAAAAGTTCTCTGGCTTATAGACTACCCCATTTATCTCCATACAAAATAATGTCACTCGTTGCTGCAGAAGGATCACTTAAAATATTAACAGTACCCATGAAACTAGGGCGGAATGATATGGGGGGGGGGGGGGGGGAACACATTGTGATATTTGCTCTTTTTGATATAAATACTGCAATATTTATAAAACGAAGTTGAAATGTTCCGCGAAATTAGTTCCATTTGACTGTAATATAATCTGGTAGTAGTGTAATGGTAGTTTTACTACAGTTCGGTATGTGTCATGGTTTTTGGACCATGGTTATGGTATGAATTTGGTATCTTTAAGAAGAAAGTAAAAACACATTACCCTTTAATTAAATTATGCACCCTATTTTTCATATAAGAACTCTCAATTAAGGAAAATAAATTGCATCATGACTGACTAGGCTGTTTGTCTACTGCATAAAGTCAAGGAGAGGAAAACATTAACATTGAAAGTGCTTCCTAACTTTGATAACCTGTGCATGCCTTGTTTTTTCTTTGACGAGAATATATACAAAGTGAAACATATCACTGTTAAAAAGCAACCACAGCCGATCGCAGTGCAGATAGATAATCAATATTACAAACTCCACAACCCAAGAAAACACAGGATGTTTTTGGTGCTGCAGACCTGCATAAAGAGGGCAAAAAATATGCATTGTGGCGTGTGGTTGAGTCATTCTACTGTAGGAGATATCGGCTGTCTAAAGTACTCTTAATTAACAGCGGCTATCGGTTCATACTGGCACTGTGGCACAGACAAACACACTAACACGATGTTCATGGTTACTCACACATTCCGTGGCAAACCTTAGTTACGACATTGGCAATTAACAGATACACTAACGCGCACGTTAATTTAAACCGTTGAAAGATAAGCCGCTGCCCAGCTGCACAACGTCACCCTGTCAGCCGGTTGTCGACGGTGAGTGGGATGTCATATTGCTGAAACGTCGTCGGTTACGTTTGAAGTATGTGGCCACCTGTAACCCGAAGACGGACCATTTACGCCATCTGCTGTTAATTTATCGATTTTTATAATTTATCATGACATTTAAAATCTAGCCCTCAAATAAGTTTTTTTTTTTTTTAAATGTATTTTGGGAAATAAGTCTTGTATTCGTGCCAATACCTATAGGAAAATAACAGGCGTATCATAATACCATATATCACATATACGCATTGAACCTACAGGAGTGTATCGAAGCATTTGATAATATTATGTGTATAATTACACCCCTAGTTCTTACTGGAAAAGGCAATCATTTCAGATTCTGGTTAACTTGCTAAAATTTCTCTACTGATAGACTGACAATTCAATCTTATGTAAAACGGTTCACTCTTAAACTTCAAAATGGCTCGATATTCATTTGTATGTTGTGATCTTTCTGTTAATGTGCCTGAAATGTCTGAAAACTGGTTTAAAAAAAAAAATCCCAAAAGATGCCGGTGGGTTAAACTGGGCGATCAACTGGCAACAGGTGATTTAAACGGTCAGTGTCCTGCGTAGCCCCACTGTAGCAGTATCCAGTGCTGCACATGTTTACATCGCCACAGTAACTGTTAACTTGAAAGACTGCAGCACCAGAGCAGGCAGGCTGAGTTGAACTGCAAAGCTACCCCTGATATCTAAATGATGATTGGATTTTTTGAGCAAACGCTGGTTAGTCTAATGTTCTCGTAAGTAAGTTTTCTGTTGGAGAATCTGTGCTTAGGGTGTGCTCGGTGTCTGTGATTTTCCTAGCCCCTGCTCCCTGGCTATGGCTGTCACTTTGCTCTCCTCCTGCTTATGCAGCTCCTTCCTCCTCCTGCCCTGAACACCTCTTCCTTCCAGCCACACAAGCTTGTGTGGTCCCTGTTTGGGACGTCCCAGTAGTCTGCCTGTCCTTACTACTGTCACCCCTTGCAGCTGAGCGGCCAGACGCTGGATCTGGGACACGTCCTGTACGGCACGGACCCTGGCCAGCTCGTAACTTCAGTCATCGACTTGAAGCCAGGTTAGTCTCTGCTGCACGGTTCACATCCCCGCCTCGCTGAGGCTCCCCCTAATGGCTGTAGTGAGCGCGGCGGGCGGAATTAATGTGTCAGGATATCGGTCCTGTGCTCTGTTATATTTGGTGCTTATTGGTCTGGACTTGGTGGCTGTTTCTCAACCCGGCTCTCTGCTTCGCTCTTAGTCGACGACAAGCCAAAACTGGACTGTGTCGTGCAGAAGCCCCCCTCGCCCGGAATGGGGCTGCCGGAGCCGCCCCCTGAGAAGAGGGACCCCGACGTGCCACCCACAACGAGCGTAGAGCCCATCTTCCCTAGCATGGCTGCCACTTCTGTCGGTAGCCACAGTCAGCCGGCGTCCGTGGGGGAGCCGGCCGCTCCCGTTCCCGTTCCGTCTCCTCCCGCTGCCCCCGACCTCTCAGAGCCAGTGGGGCCGCTTCCAGAGCTGGTGCCAGTCGTGCCGGCTGTCAACGGTTTGAACGATCGGGATGTTGATGTCGACCTCCGGAGCTCGGAGCTGGTGGTGTCTCCTGCCCTCCCCCAGGACCAGCCCCCACCAGAGGCCCTGTCACCCAGGGCAGACCCTGTCGAGACCCAGGTCGAGGGCATCGCCATCAGCTCGAGCTCCGCAGCACCCCCTGCCGCAGCTGTCCTGCCGGCTGCCCTGACCGCCGCTGTCGCTGCTACCTGTACCGCTGCTGCTCCCCCGCCCCCGCCCGGCCTGCTGCCCCCTGTCCAGGCCGAGCCTCCCTCCGTTGTCACGGAAACCAGCGAGGCAGACATGGTGCTCAATGACAAAACCGACCCTGTGCAACTACCCAACTCTAGGAAAAGCCCCACTACAGGTGTGTACAGAGCTGTCTTAGAGGGCTGCTTTAGGAAGCACTGCCTCCGGAATGTTCCATCGCGAAGCTGCTTATTCCGGCTGTTCCGCTCGCTGTCCCATTACATATGCAGGAATGCAGTTGAAATCTGTGGTTAATTCTAAATGTGCAAAGGCAGCACCAGAACTCTGTTTTGTGACATTTGCCTTTTATTGTGTTGTTAAACAAAAATATGGAACTATTACACGTGAAATGACGGGTTTTGTGTCGCCTGTGCTCAGCTCTACCTGCTCAGACTGTACCAAAGACCTGGGCGAGGCCGAGGGAGGCTCCCGCTGCAGGAGACGCGCCGGACGAGGATACGGAGCCCAGCGAGGTGCATGGCGTCCTGGTGCCTTATGGACAGAGGCAGACTGCTGCTGCTTCTCCATCTCTCTCCCTCATACTCATGTCTGCCTCTCCCCCTGCTTAGGCCCAGCCACCTCAGGAAGCGCCCAAGCAGGACGTGACCCATGGGCCGGCCCCGGAGGCAGAGCCCGAGCCAGAACCGGACGTGGTGCGCGCTGGCGCCCAGGACCCGGAGGTGGAGCACGTGGGCCTTCTGCCGGAGGAGAATGGGGAGCGGGACCCGGAGGCCGATCCCCTGGGGAATGGGGCAGGGCACGCTTCGGAGACTGAGAGCAGCGACAGCGGGGTCACCTCAGGGCTTCCTCCGGACGTCTCGCAGGAAGGTGAGTGGCTGCTGTATTCCCATCTTACAGGCAGCCTGCTTTAGTTATGCCCGGTGGCGGCCCTTTGCCCGCCGTGCCCGGTGGCGGCCCTTTGCCCGCCGTGCCCGGTGGCGGCCCTTTGCCCGCCGTGCCCGGTGGCGGCCCTTTGCCCGTCAAACCCATCCTCCTGACGTTCTGGGAATGTAATGATGCCACTGTCTGCCTATGGATCATTTCCACTCCCAGGATAAAGGTCACTTTCCGTGTGGTTAAAATTCCTGTTTCTCAGGGGGTGTGATGTTTACGTCCCTTTAATGCGCTGTTGGAAGCTTTCCACTTGGGGAAGTAAGATCTGTTGTTTTAACATGACTGTAACATTGAAGCTGCGCCTCCGTTTTCAGAGCCAGTGGAGGTGGACGGGAAGAGGCAGTACGGCAGGGACTTCCTTCTGGGCTTCCAGTTCATGCCAGCCTGTGTGAAGAAGCCAGAGGGGCTCCCCCCCATCTCTGACGTGGTGCTGGATAAGGTGAGTGTAGCAGGGTGTGGATTTCTTGTGCCCGTATGACAGTAGCGGCTGTGTGCAGCCTGCCGACTGACTTCTCGCTCACTGTTCTCACAGATAAACCAAAGCAAGCAGTCGTCACGGCCGGCAGATCTACGCGTCATCTCACGGGGCCCCGACTTCACCCCAGCCTTCGCCGACTTCGGCAGACAGGGTTCCGGCGGAAGGGGAACGCCGGTAAGTCAACAACCACACAGACGCACGTGTAGGATTGCAGACAACTTCCTCTATGAAAAAAGAGCAAGTTGTGGGAGGCGTAAAGACAATTTCCCTACGGGGATCAATAAAGTGTCTTATTATTATTATTATTATTATTAGATATTTTTGATACAGACACAGAAACTTCCAGGTGTGTTTGCACATCATCTCACAGTGGGTGTTTATCAATATGCGGACGTGACCATTTTTTGTGTCCTGTTTGACGCCATCTTCCCTTGCCGAAGTTCAGTTCCAATACCTAATAACAGATGCACGGAGTGTGGTAAAAATCCCTGGATATTGACACATATCAGATGCATCGGTTTCATCCTCATCAACAAGAACAATCCCATGATTCATTGTGAATTCTTGGGATGCAAGTTAGCAAAACTGCTCTTGCCAAGACCACAAGTGTGTTCTTCGTGTTCTGAGTATTGATAAACACCCAGTGCCTTTTATGGTTCCATGGCTAGTTTCTCAACCTCTTCCTTAAATACTTTTTAATGGTGCCTGTTGTGTTTCCCAGCTGATGAACGTGAATCTGAGACGGCCTCTGCCACGCAAGATTATCACCAACGTGTCTGTGAACGATGAGGTGCAGCTGAAGAAGGCGGAGAACGCATGGAGGCCTGGCATGAAGAGGGAAGGGGCCCATGGACGACCCGGAGTGCCAGAGGACGCAGGTTAGCCATCTGCACCACCTGCGAACCCAGGTCGTGCTTCAGATGATCAGCTGAAGCTGATAGCACTGCTGCTTCCTGCCCACACCACTGAAAAATTAAAAATGTCTCTCATGATGATTTTGCTTATTAGAGTTAAAACATTTAGATAGTTGAAATGAAATGAAATTCTCTTTCCATAATATCTGTTTAAATTTGTTTCCTTGCTCTGTGACAAGCCAAAGTAAATATGTTGTTTGTGGGACTTGGACAAATGTGGCCAAACCAACCGCAATCATTGAGGCGGCCATATTGGTGCCTACTGGCTGAGACTAAACGATCACCCCGCCCTGGTCTCTCCCAGGATCTCTTCCGCAAGGTGCGCAGCATTCTGAACAAGCTGACGCCCCAGATGTTTAATCAGCTGATGAAGCAGGTGACGGACCTCACCATCGACACAGAGGAGCGGCTGAAGGGTGTTATCGACCTGGTCTTCGAGAAGGCCGTTGACGAGCCCAGCTTCTCGGTCCGCTTATGGCAACATGTGCCGCTGCCTCGCCACGGTGAGCCCCGCCTCTGGTCTCTGTGATAGTTGGTAGCTTGCTGCCCTTATAAAATGCGTGCACAGGTGATGCTGAGATGGGCGCTGGTGCAGAGTGGGGACTGCTGTTGACCTCCAGTGACTCGACTGTGTGGGTTTTATAGGCCTTTTGTCACAGTAAGAACTTAGTCAAGCATTTTATGTGACCTCTGGAGAAGTCAACGGTCACCAGTGCCGACTGCAGAGCAGTTGGTGGTTAATGAACTGGACTTATAACATGAAGGTTCCTGAGTCTGGTCCCTTAAGTTCTGCGGTTTTTCTAGTGAAATCTTCAGCTGCAAAACAGGCTGGATAAATTTTAAATGTGGGGAAAAAACACGGACCCTGATGCCCATCTTCAATCTCTGCAGCTCAAAGTGCCAATGGCCGACAAGCCCAACAGCAGCGTAAATTTCCGTAAGCTCCTGCTCAACCGCTGCCAGAAGGAGTTCGAGAAGGACAAGGTGGACGACGATGTGTTCGAGCTGAAGCAGAAGGAACTTGAGGAGTCTACCTCAGTGAGTCTGCTGCCTCTGCCTGGTTTTTTGCTGTGTTGGAGGAGCAGGTCGTGCTTGATATTCTGGACACAAGGGGAATGGTTGTTTTTCCCTTTTAAAGATGCTGGCCAATAATGCTGAATCTCACATGACTCGAGCCTGGCGGAACTTCATCCAATCAGTCTGCTTCTGTTCTACCACACCCCTTTCAGAAGGCCTGGTTGTTCTTTGCTGCCCTTTCCAATACTGTACTGTCTAACAATTTCTACTTCTACATACCAAAGACCAGTGAGAGGGAGCGGCTGCAGGAGGAGCTGGAGGAGGCCAAGGACAAGGCTCGCCGGCGCTCCATCGGCAACATTAAGTTCATCGGGGAACTCTTCAAGCTGAAGATGCTGACGGAGGCCATCATGCACGACTGCGTGGTCAAGCTGCTGAAGAACCACGACGAGGAGTCGCTGGAGTGCCTCTGCCGGCTGCTCACCACCATAGGCAAGGGACCTGGACTTCGAGAAGGCCAAGGTACAGCGAGCCGCCCTCCCAGAGCTCAGCGTCCCTGCTCACACATGCACGGAATTATGCATAAAGATGGCCTGTAATTAGTGCACATAAACAAGGCAGTGGTCAGTGGTTATAAAAATAGGCACTATTCAGGCGACGTGAAATACAGGAGCCCGCGTGAGGGAGAGAGTTCAGTCAGGAGCTCTTGGCCGAACATCCTGAAGGACAAAGGTAGCCTTGATTGGGTCTCTCTCTCTGGGAAGCAGAGGCGACGTGGGGATGCTCCGTCTGTGCTGAGCGCTGGCCTGTCCAGCGGAAGGAACAGGAATGTGAGGAACTGAATGCTGAAAGGCTGCTGGCCGTGGGAGTGAGGGGAAGGGCTGGGGGGGGGGGGAGCTGGCCTGGCACAGACTCTGGCTACGGGCTTAAGGTCTCTGCAGAGTCATGCGTTATGGAGGTCTGCATCTCTCATGTGCGTCTGGCTCTGTAAGGTCGATGTTTCAATGATTTTTTATAACACCGTTGATACATAGTTACACGTGCACTTTGTTTCATCGTTTTATGCCGGATTGCCTGTGCTGTGCTATCAAGGTAATTTCCTTCTCTGCGCATCGGTGTTACTCTGAGTGATTTGCTTTATAGACTTGATGGATAGAATGCGTTTCCTGCTTGGGTTGCTGTTTCACGATGCTCTGCGTCTGCACTTGTTAGTGTTCTTTACTCGCTCTGCAGTGCTGTCAAGTGCTCAAATGGGAGTAGTTCTCCTGAACGGAATCACGGCCTACGCAGTGAAATCATGTGCCTAATCTTTTAATACGATTATTGGTCCGGTATGAGCTGTGAAGTCTAATAGTGATTTTTGTGCGTTGTCCTTCATGGGAGGTCATGTTCCGATCTTGCCGCTGTTTTGTCAGACCCTGTCGGCTTTATTGTGGTCACATCAGGACCTTCTCTCTCTCCCCCCTCCACACCCTCCCAGCCACGCATGGACCAGTACTTCAACCAGATGGAGAAAATAGTGAAGGAGAGGAAGACCTCCTCACGCATCCGCTTCATGCTGCAGGATGTCATCGATCTGAGGCTGGTCAGTGTGCGTTTGTCTGTGAATGAAGCCTGCTGGCGGGG
Organism: Brienomyrus brachyistius; assembly: GCF_023856365.1. Classification (NCBI taxonomy): domain Eukaryota; kingdom Metazoa; phylum Chordata; class Actinopteri; order Osteoglossiformes; family Mormyridae; genus Brienomyrus; species Brienomyrus brachyistius. The sequence goes on along the minus strand of NC_064538.1, from coordinate 2,216,117 downwards.
GGGGGGGGCTGTGGGAGGTATGCCGGGGGTATGAAGGGAATCCCTGGCCCTGGGAATTCATTGAGGAAACCCCTCAGACCTGTGTGTGACTGCCCTTTAATTGCATTTTTAAGGTTTTTGCCAGTATAACTGCACAACATTTGCGAGAACTTGTGCTGTGTGCCTGTTCTTTCTCCCAGAATAACTGGGTATCGCGAAGGGCAGACCAGGGCCCAAAGACCATCGAGCAGATCCACAAAGAGGCCAAAATTGAGGAGCAGGAGGAGCAGCGCAAGGTTCACCAGCAGCTCCTGTCTAAGGACAACAAGAGGAGGCCAGGTGAGAGCGGCTGGCCAACGCTGGGCCCGGGCGCCGCGGAGAGCAGCCAGACCCCCTTGGTGTGACCCGTCCTTTGCTTGTTGATTTCCTCTCCAGTGGCTCAGAGGGACGAGACCTGGAATACTGTACCCATGACCAAGAACAGCAGGACCATAGACCCCACCAAGATCCCCAAAATCTCCAAGGTGTGCCTACCGCCCCCCCCCTTCCCCCAATCACCACTACTCAAATTTTACAGTAAAAGGTGGCCGTGATGTGTTAAGTTTGCCGCATCGGACTGTAGGCACAAACTTTTTTCCATGACGCTAAAGTGTCATCAGCACAGCGCCCTCAACTGGCAGACAGGTGGTACTGCGCAGTGCCCCGCTGTCTCAAGTCAGTCCAGAAGGGAATGTATTAGCATGCAGCAGCGGCAATGTGTAACAGATGGGGAGCAGTATTGTGTAGTGCAGGGTTCTCCAACTCCGGTCCTGGAGAGCTACCGTCCAGTAGGTCCTCTATCCTACCTGGCTTCTGATGAGCCACACCTGCTCTCAGGTAAATACCAGGAACAGGTGTGACTCATCAGAAGCCAAGTGGGACAGAAAACCTGCTGGATAGTAGCTCTGCAGGACTGGAGTTGGAGACCCCTGCTGTAGTGTAATAACACAGAAGCATGTTCTGTAGGCTTATAGGACTATTTACCTTGGGACAGGGCTGTAGGAGACAAGGAAGCAGTTTTTTTTTCCTTTGACGAGGTGGAACACAGCAGCATAATCTTTCTCTCCCTCTCTCTCTCTCTCTCCCTCCCCAGCCAACGATAGATGACAAGATCCAGTTGGGGCCGCGAGCTCCGCTCAGCTGGGTGAAGGGCAGCAGCGGAGGAGCGGGAGCCAAAGCCACAGAATCAGGTGAGCTGTGCCTGTTGGGGAGGGGGGACATCCAGGCCCCTCTAACAGCACTAATTAAGATTGGAGGAAACGGCGCCATCTGCTGTCTGCACTTAGATCTTCAAGAGTTTTGCCAAACCTGTTCAGCGTTTTAACACTGCGCCGCCCTCCCCCATCAGAGTCACGCTCCAGCGCGAGCAGCCTGAACCGGTACTCCCTGCCCCAGGCTGCCGTCCCGCCGTCCAGCACCTCACCCTCGCTCACGCCAGACCTCGACGCCCGCAGGAGCCTCAGCAGGTAACGTGACGCCCGTCCGCGGGCACTGAAGCCTGACTCTGAGCCAGCCTCGCTGGCAAGGCGAAGGCTGGTGTTTAAGGGTGCAGGTATAATCTTACTGCTGCTGCTTGTCCTGAGGGGGGGGTGGATGGATGGATGGATTTGTTTGTTTGTTCGTTCATTCCTTATTGATCCAGAAGGAAACTTAAGGGATGCAGAGCTCCTGACAAACAAAACAAAACTTTAAGAGCCGTTGGCTCCTAAACCCGAAATATTTAGGAGCATCTCAGTCACATGCCCGATGTGAAATAAATGACACGTACTTGCTTGGCACGTTTTGTCTCCGTTCTGATTCACTCTTCCTTTTCTTCCTCTTATCGGATCTGCCTGCTATTGCCTTCTGCATTCTTATACATAATGACCTAATAAACGACACAGAAATATGCAACATGTAAGCAAGACAGCCGGGCTGCTGGACGTGAAGCGCACGCCCAGACATTGTAATAGTAATTAAATTTTGCCGGTAAAGAAATCTGGGAAATGGGTGTTGCTTACATTTGTTGAAAGATGTTACAGAAGGAAACTGCATATAAAGGTGACTGTGTTCAAGTGTCATAGTTAAGGTTTAAACCCGAAGCCACTTTCGGGTTTAGCTCCCTGGTATTCTCGCTTGCTGACGTATGTGGGGGTATGCGCATCTATACCGAAATATTCCAGAAAGCGGCCTTGAGTTTCCCAAGGAACTCTAACGTTGACGTGCTGACTGCATCGTTGCATTTCTGGCCCTTGTGCACCTGGTAAAATTCCTGCATGAACCGCTACAGAGATGCGTTGGCATGACCTCAGGCGTCCTTCCCTTTCATCGCAGCCGCAGCTCTGCACGCGAACGCAGCGACAAGGTGTCGAGTCCGGCAGCAACAGCGGCTGCACGGGTCACCCCCTTCCCCCGGGGCAGTGGTGGCAAGGAGCCGGCAGAGAGCCAGGTCCCGGAGGAGCCGTGCAGGGATGCGGCGGCCGCCCCCAGGCAACCTGCTGTAACTACTGCGGGGGAGAAGGCTGAAGTGGAGAGTGGAAGACCCAGGGAAGCAGGTGAGGGAGGGAAGCCTCATGCAGGGCCTTCAAAAAGCATTTGTCCCTCTTCCTCGTCCAGGCTCTGCTTTGTTGTGGGCCAGTTTCAAAATGGGTTGGATTAATTACTATCAGCACACAATATCCCATAACAAAGTGGAAACAGGATCTTAGATGTTTTTGCAAATTTATTGTAAGCTAACATTTCCTGTTTAGTACTCGGACCCTTTTCTGTGACACTAGACACTGAGATGCATCCCCTTTCATTGGGTCAGCTTTAATAGCTTGGACAGTCCAGTTGTTCTTTATACCGCTCCGTGTTTCCCAAGGAACTTCTGAAGTCGGGTTGAGCAAAAAGGGCTTGTGTGTCTGCAGCACTGCCGGTCCCTGAGGTAGCATGGCTCAAGGGAAGCCGGTCCTCAGTGTTAGACGACAGGCTGCTCGCCTGCAGGTTCTCTCGTGGCACTTAGTGACAGGGCTGAAATTGAATTCCAAGCCTGGCGACAGTGAGCTGCAGACTGACAGTTTGCGGCTGTCCAAATCGCTCCCCAGAAACCTCGGGGGCCTACGGGTGCCACTGTGGAGACTCTAAGGGTCACAATGCTTGTCGGTAGGGAATTTTTAAAATCAATTTAGCAAAAATTTCTAAAAGTTGGTTTTCACCTCTTTCATTTTGGAGTATTATGTGTCGATATCAGTCGATGTTGAAATGTCCATTAACGAAAAAAAACAGCTAACTGTCAGATACTAGGTGTAGAGCGAATTTGTCTTTGAGCTCATAGTGTGTGTGTCTGCAGCACTGATCAGTGTGTCTGTCTCTCTCCTGTGGGCCCCGGTGCTGCAGTGAAACCTGAGAATTCTCCAGACAAGGCTCTCCTGTCAGAGGAGGAGATGGAGAGAAGATGCAGGTCGATCATTGATGAGTTTTTGCACATTAATGATTACAAGGTAACTTTGCAGTGTCCCCCCTGCTAAATGACGCATGAACCTTACTGTCTACTCATTTATTATGGTGGGACCTCCCTGCTGATGTGCGTGTGTGTGCGTGTGTGTGTGTGTGTGTGTGTGTCTGCAGGAGGCGCTGCAGTGTGTCACTGAGCTGGAGCAGGGTCCTCAGCTCCATGTCTTTGTGAGGGTGGGTGTGGAGTCCACGCTGGAGCGCAGCTACATCACCCGTGATCACATGGGCCAGCTCTTCTTCCAGCTGGTCCAGGCAGGCGCCCTCCCCAAGGTCCACTTCTTCAAAGGGTGAGCTTGACGACCCGTGTTCCTCTTAGCCGTCTGTAGAGGTGCCCGTGTCCGTGTGATGTCAGAGGAGCCATGCTGTGTGTCGCTGACCGACGTGGCCGCCTCTTACCCGCAGGTTTGCCGAAACCCTGGAGGTGGCAGACGACATGGCCATCGACATCCCCCACATTTGGCTGTACCTGGCCGAGCTGCTCAACCCCATGTTCCGAGCCGGCGCCATTTCCCTGAGGGAGGTGTTTAGGTGGGGTGTCTGCACCGCTGTCCGTCTGCATGTGCATGCATGCGTGATTCTCTCTGGCTAGCAGACTCTGACTCTCCAGGTGCTTTAAAAAGCATGGCACTGATGTGTGCCTTACATTGGAGTTTATGCAGAGCCAAACGCCTGTGTGCACATGGTCTAAACAAATGCAAGCTTGTCATTTCCTGGATGGGATAAGCACCTAGGCGCTCTGGGAGACTGTACTGTTCCTCCTGCCTTGCTCCTTCGCTACCCTGCCTCTGCTCAAATGATACTAATGATCTTTACAATTAATTGTCTGTTTACCTGCAGTGAATTTAGCAGACATTTGCTTCCTGTGGGAAGAGCTGGGATATTATTTTCTGAAATATTGCACCTTCTATGCAAACAAATGGTAAGTGCTTGATTTGTGCCTTCACTCAAGTTTGTGTTTAAGTGTAGCTTACTATTAAATACCAGTTTTTGTAAGAAAACAGACATCATGAAAAACATCTGTCCTGCCACAGAGCCATAAAAAGGTGGGATCCCTGTGGAGGGAATCTAGCCTGAGCTGGGCGGAGCTCTTGCCCGAGGGAGAGGAGGTTCACGACTTCATTGCTGACCACGTAAGCCACACTCCCCCCCCCCCCCCATCCTGCCGTCTGGCCCCTGCCCCGGAAGCTTCCGTGCTGACTTCTCTTCCTCCTCCCTCCAAACAGAAACTAGAATTCACCATCTCGGACTGTTCCAGTCCCACAGAAGCCCTGTCGAAGCGAGAGCTTTCGGCCGAGGAACTCAGTCTGCGACTTGAAAAACTGCTCATTGAGGACATGGCGGGCGACGAGCAAATCTTTGACTGGGTAGAGGTATGGCTGTTTAACTAGTATGTCTGCCTGCATACTTGTGCTGGTTCATAAGGGTTCATCGGGTAAATTGGTTATTTCCCATACTGTATGAATTTTTCATATACTGCCAAACTGAAACAGCTCTACTGCTGTTTCCTGTTAACTGTGCATACCCTTACTAACAGTCATAACTTCACATAACACAATTCTCCATATACCACAGTTCAGCATTATAGTATTCATAGCTAATGCTTCAGTCAGTGCCTGAAAATTTGGATTATATGTGATGTAATTAGGTCTGCAATTAAAATCATATCAGTGAAGCAAAACCCCCAATATCAGTTTATCAGTCATTATTAAAATTATGCCAGTTAAGCAAACATGTTGTTCCCAAGGTAAATATGCAGTAAGAATCAATAAAACCTCCCTATGGAATTAAATATACCGTCATAATCAATAAAACATATTGCAGTCTAGCTAAATGTTTTATTAGATTAATAATGTATATGTCAATTAAACAATTCTTATCAGGCCCATGTACATGGGTATAGTCAACAAAGCCTGTCACTATCAAGCCGAATAAACGTTATCAAATGAAGCATGTTGGTTATATCAAGCTAAATGTAAATGATTTTTTTACAATAATTAAAATACATTTAAAAACATTCAGAAATGTATTTTATTGATGTAAATGCTTGGTGCCAAGGTAAAGGTGAACTTGAAAGAAGAAAAAAAAAATCGTGATACATTGTGAAGCAACCAGAATCTTAAAAAATACTGTGATATAAATTCTTGGTGATGCCTTTGAGCACTGCCACGTGCCATAACTCTGTGTGCGTCTCCCTGTTGATTTTTCGACTTTATTCAGGAATGCCTCATCTTTCTATTGCAGGCAAATTTGGATGAGTCTCAGATGAGTTCGCCTGCATTCCTTCGAGCTTTAATGACAGCCGTGTGCAAGGCTGCAGTGAAAGGTAACTGCCTTAGCGTCTGCTCAGTCTGGCCGCCGGTGGGATCACGCGCTGCGAATGTGACGTCACGCTGCAGTGGTGTAGAGATGACGGGCCTCACTGAGATCCAGCTCTCCCTGGGAATCGCAGGCTTAGTCTCAGGGTGATGACCCCCCAGGTACACTCCTTCCCAGGGAGGTACAGTCTGTACCATACAGTGTAAGCCCTGGTCAGTGAGTCGAATACCCAGCGTGGATCCATGCATAGACAGGGTCAGGTTAGGGTCTAAAGACCTGAGGCTGTTATGTAGCGTCACTTACCATCAAGCCACTATAACACTCACGTTACAGGTGGGATTGTAGCGTAACCTGTCCTGTGCTTTTTGAAGCACTTTTACACCGTAAATGAAGTGCTCTGGTTTAAATATGGTTGCTGTTCCTTTACAGTGGAATGAAATTTAAATGCATTGAGAGATGAGCAGTTCCGCAGATGGTTGTACTGTGTAGTAGTTGCCTTTATCCAAAGCTACAGCACTACTTTTGTTCTTACAGTATCCTGCGCTCTCTTCGTCCTGATTGGAGGATTCTTTATTAAAAACAGTGCATGTCTGTGTGACACGATTTCTTTCAGGGGAGAGCACTTCCTGCAGAGTGGACACTACTATTATTCAGAAGAGATTGCCTGTGTTACTCAAGTACCTTAACTCGGATACCGAACGGCAACTTCAAGCACTTTATGCACTTCAAGCATTGATAGTCAAACTTGATCAGCCTCCCAGTAAGTATCCCCTCCGCCCCATCTGCTGATCAGTGCTGGGGTCTCCCCTCCTTGACATTTGAACTAAAATTCAGGTCTGGTTGTCATTATTAGTTTCCTGCTCATTTACGGTGTTATCATGTTTTCCCCTCTCTCCTCAGACTTGCTCCGGATGTTCTTTGACTGTCTTTACGATGAGGACGTGATATCGGAGGACGCTTTCTACAAATGGGAGACTAGCAAGGACCCTGCGGAGGAACTGGGAAAGGGCGTGGCCCTCAAGTCAGTCACGGCCTTTTTCACCTGGCTGCGGGAAGCGGAGGAGGAATCAGAGGACAACTGATGCAGAGAGCAAGTCTTCAGCCATGAACGCGGAAACCTGTCAACGGGAAACAAAAATATGCAGAGAACCGAGGGCTTGGTGGTCATTAATCGTATGGTACGGCTCTAAGGTGATCAGCAGCTCGCTTGACGTGGATTGGCTGGAGCATCATATACATGTATTATTTATAGAGAATATTTCATTTAAGATTTTTTTAAAACCTTTTTTGTTTACTTTTTAAGAAAGACTTTGAAAATACAATTTCTGTGCATCAAAGATAATAAAACATAGATTCTGAACTCTTTAATTTATTATTTTTTTAAAGACTGCAAATAAGGACTTGTAACTTTTTGCAGATGCTGAGAGGATGGACAGGCCTCAAAAATGATTGAAAAATAATACTGGAGATTAGAAAAACGAGAATTGTTACGGATCAGCCTCCCCAGTCACAAGCTGTTTGGTTAGGAACAAATTGAGCTGCTGTTGCAGTGAAGGCGGAGGAAGGCGAGGTTAGCAGTTAGCAGCCAAAACACCTTCCGCTTCTACTACGCTTTGCTCTTTGTGAAATGTGTATATTCCTCCAAACAGGCAGAAAAGGCGTCCTGGAAACAAAACGACTGCAAATGAACAACCCATGTTACTTACAACGGAAATGAGTGTATAGCAACTTGTAAAAAAAATAATTAATAAAAAAAATTAAAAAATGAAAACAAACACTATCAAGTAAGGTTGCTGAACCTGAAGTGTTTATCGGTCTTCAGAATTAAAGCAAATTTAAAGCTTGTAAATACATTAAAGAGAAAACCAATATTTAAAAAACAATTAGGGATGGTGGTTTTTATTCAGTGCTTAAGGGAATCAAAGCTATGGGGAGGTGTTGGGTTTTTATCTATAAATTCATTCTACAGTTAAGCAGCAAATATGCGACAGTAACAAATGTTTGTGGGAAGGACTAGTATAAATGATGAACGTTACATTTTGGCTGCGGAACGCTTCAGGACTTTGAATATAACTGGTCTTACACACCAATGCAAGCATTCATGCTTATTTATGGATGCTTAACAGGGTTTGGGTGCATCCTGTAACAAAGGTGAGCGGATCACTGATGCTTAGATGGTTTATGAATTTGGTCAGTGATGATTTTGATGGAAACCAAATGCCAAATGCTGTATGGCAAGAAATTTGTGAAGGAAATTGATTATGGCTTTTTATTAGTTTTGGGTGTCTGGTTGTCCTGCTGGAGTTTGGCACTTATCCGGTGGTAGTGACACTTTTCACCGAAAATGCCGCCATCAACATGTTTGAAAATGGGCTCGTTACATTGTGTAGCATTGTTCCGTTCTTAGCCATGTCCCCAAAGCACATTCTGATACTCTGTAGCGATTTACAAACGAGGCCTCAAAACGAAGTGGTTGGGTTGCCAGTCAGAGACTGATTTGCCCCGATTGGAATTTGAAAAAGGTTTTGCTTTGCTTGGTTAGAGATGGTCATATGTTTGACCTGTACGATCTTTGGTCTCATGGAGGTTGTTAATTCCTCAAGCCGTTCACGAAAAAACACATTCAGCACAGTAGTAATTATGAACGTGGTTAATGTGCTTCAAAGGCCGCTAATTCGGAAGCGATTTTAACAAAGTGCCATTTTTCTGAGTGTACATTTTTATCGCACGTCCTCTGGTGCCCTTGCAGATGCTTTGTGAAGCTCCCATTATACACACACAAAAGGGCACAGTGCACGTCAGCTACATTGTTACGGTGTGAAATGCTAACGGCAGGTACACAGGCCTTAACATGAAGGTTTAAATGCTTTGTGCTGCACCAGTCCAAGAAGGTGAAGAATCGCTGTACAGGAACATCGCAAGGTCAAGGAGTCTGCAATGACGCCTTCGGTAGCCATGTGTCCAGATACCGTCATGTCCTGTGTGGCAGTATTTGTACTGTATCTGCTGATCACTGGGTGTAAAGCAGCTGTTTGCCTTGCCTATTTTTTTTTTTTTGGGGGGGGGGGGGGGGATTAGTATTTGCAATATGGACAAAAGCATTGGAATATCAGGCCATGACATCACATTCAAAATCCGTACACATCCCTCCTTTGCGGCTATAACAACTGTCACTTCTGGGAAGGCTTTCCACAAGAATTTGGAGTTTGACAATTTTGTCAAGTTGAGTTTTGACAATTCATCCAGAAAAAGCATTTGTGCGATCACTGATGTTCAGCGTGAAGGTCTGGCTCGCAGTCTCCATTCCAAAAAGTGTTGGCGTGAGATCAGAGCTCTGTGTGGGCCAGTCAAGCTCTTCCACACCAAACTCGCCCATGATGCATTTGTGAACATATCCCCTTATTTCCAGCACAACTATCTTCCAACATCAAGATTAAGGTGGCTGGTGGTGTCAGATGTGAATTGAACGTTAGATTTTTTTATTTTTTTTTTAAATAACAGAATGAAGCATGTATTTTCAGTAGTACTTTAGCGAATAGTGACAATCACCAGGAATGTCCCCAAAACAAGCTAAGAAACCACAGAAATTAAACAATGATTCACATAGATTAAATAAATTTCTGATGCTAAGCAGAACAGACGGTGTAAGTAGGTAAGCGGATTATTTGAAGAAATCAGAGAAACTGACGACATGGAAACGTAGAAGGTTACCAGGACTCTAGAGGCACTTCTCACAATTATCCTTGGCATATTTATAAATAACCTCATGAATATTGGCGATGCGGATCTCCGGCCCATCAGAATTTCAAGCTGTTTGCCTGGAAGTTTCACCAGATGGTGGGTAAAGGACTAGAGCATGGCTTTCTGAGACACGATCGCCCAGTTCACACGGAGGGTATGCACAGGACACACACACGGGCAGGTAGGCAGTGGTAGTGTTCACAAACCCCATCATGCATGATGCACTTCATTTCCTGTAAAAGCAAAGAAGCTTTCTTTATAAGTCACTCAAAGGACCGAGGCAGTTCTCCTCCCCAGATTCCTGCTTGCTGACAGTGACTGCAGTGACCCAGCACTTACGACCCCATGGCACTCTATATATTGTGGAGCGTGCAGTAAACATTCTGTAGAAGAATATAATTCCATTTCCAATGGAGAGAAACAGGAAAGCGCCCATTAAGCACGGGCACCATCGAACATGTCAGGCTGTTCATTCGCAATCTCTTGAACAAACTTCACAAATGGATACATTTAGAAAAAACACTTTTATATAATTGACCAAAAATAACCATATAAACAAAAGTTTCATTTGAAAAACACAAGCATATATTACAATTATAAGAAACCCTATCTATAGATGCAACCAACAGGCCATCTCCATTTGTCATATTGAACAAAATGGCTTATATATAATATATATATATATATGAATAGTCATTTGTCCTTTTAGTTCTATTAACGGAACTTAAAACACTGGGCTGCACATCACGTGGCCGTTTCTCAGTCAGCCCCTCTCCTTCGTAGTTTCCGGGGGAACTGGCACCTGCAGGTTCTGCGCTTGTGGAGTAGATCCCGATTTACCACACCCCTAACTGATGGGCATCCATCCTTTTGGCTTCTGAAGACCCACGGCTAATGGGTATCCCAGGCTCTTCCTGGCAATCTTCTGGGAGCCAAGTTGGTGCAAGTGGAGGTGCCTCTCTGTGCCACACCAGCAAGGTGGAAAGAAGGTTCCCACACCCGCCCCACCAGGAGAGCTAGAAGTCCTTCAGCATGCTGATGCGGGCGTAGATCTTGAGCGCGGGGCCGAGCTTGATGTTCATGGTGCTCATCAGGTGGTCCTCCTTTAGCAGGAGTAGAGCCTGGCCGTCGATCTCCTGCGAGCGGAACTCCTCTGCGATGTCCTGGCAGCCTGGAGATCCAGACACATCAACCACACAAGGGATTTTACATAATCCCGCAGTCATCGGCTTTTAAGTTTAACAGGTTTTTATATAAAAGGCTTAATTCAGTTATTTAGTGAACGTCATGGTGAGGAGGCGGCGGAGCTGACCTGGGAGGGACTGTATGAAGGTGTAACACTTCCTCCACATTCCATTTGGTGGGGTCACTGGGCAGAAAGTGCTGCATGAGGAGGGGCAGCTCTCTGCTGGGGTTCGCCCCCTGGTCCTGCGCCCGCTCCCCCGCGGGTCGGGGGGGGCCCAAGCTGGCAGCAGACAGGGGCGACGGGGCCTCCCCATAGCTGGATATGTCGGAGCAGGGGCTAGACTCTCCCTGTCCGGGGTGAGGGGGCACAGGGGAGGTCACAGTCCCGACCAGGGAGGGCTGAGGTGGGGCTGGAGCCTGGAACACCCCAAACAGTACCTTAGATCCATGCTCATCAAATGTAATGTGCTCCGAAATGAATGCCGGTTATCTCGGCTCTCAGCATGCTAACACATAGCGAAGAGAGGAATTAAGCTGAAAAACAACCCCCGCACTCAAGTCATCCCACATTCAGTTATACAACAGCCGTAACCCTCATCCTCCAAGGTCCAACCCCTTAGCCGCCACGCTCCCTGGAGGCTCCTTACCTGCTTCTTGGCCTCGCTGCTCAGACTCTGCGTGCTGCAGCTCCGCGATCTACGCTTTTTGTGCTTTTCTGCCTTTCTTTTGTCAGGATGGAAAAGACCCATTCGTTTGGTGCAGCCGACGTTATACCTGAGCCAGGGTGTGGGGGGGGGGGGGGGGTTGTTTAAATAAACAATGCATTGCTCATCCATCAACACCAACAATTGTTAGATCCAAAATATTTAATATAAATCAGATCTTTGTATCCCATCTTGGCTGCGCTGATCTTACAGAATTTGTCCCAAAAAAGCTAATTCAGACTGGTCTGCTAGCACTGATATTGATGTCATTGCAAAACACAGGTGACTTTGTCATAAAAATGCAGCAATTAGCATCTGTCAAATGTATATTTTACCTTTTTGCACACAACGTGGAGCAAAACCTCTTCGACCTCTTGAACTTATAAGCGAAGTCCACCAGTCCGCAGAGTTCGCACTTTAGCGTGGGCTCGTCCTCCTGCTCCTTCAGCTCTGAAACGGAGGCGCGGGTGTCAGCCGGCTGAACCCTGCCTCTTGGGGGTTACAGGAGCACCTTGCGAGACTAAATCAGCCTGGCCTGGTTGCTTACCTTGCTGTGGCAGAGTCTCCATGTTGCAGTCAGGGGCGCCAGGCGCCTCGCTCAACAGCGCCTCCTGCTGGTTGTCGAGGTCAGGCTGCGACTGCTGCTTCTGCTTCTTCAGGTTCTCGATCAGCAGTGACGGCCTCTCGATCTGCGGATGCAGCCGGGGTTGGGGGGGGGGACTTGGGTCACGCCTCGCTCCGCCACACATGGGCTGCGGCGCGTGCGACTGCCACCTGCGAGCGGCCTCTCTGCCGGCCCACTTGCAGGATTTATTGCGAGTGCAGCAGCTTTCGTTTAGCCCTTGCTGCTGCTCTGCTGGTTGCACATCTCAGGTTCTCGACTGAGGAACCGTTTATAACGCAGGCTCCTATTACATTGCAGGTTTCTATTTATGACAACCACAGCAGTAGGATCTATTCAACAACAATAATATGATACTGGGTTCAGCAGACTTTCAGGGATGAGGTACGGTCCAGCACTGGAAAGAGACAGGAGAGCGGGGTAGCATTATTTAACATTTGTGTATCCTGTGCTTCCCGGGACAGACAGCAGACTCCATGACCCTGCGTCCGCTGTGACTGGTCCCTATCGATCATGTGACAGCGGTGTGGGCGGCTCTCAGATTACCCCTGAACACGTTGACGGCACAGAGGAACATGCACCTGTTGCTTTCAGCGGTGTAGCAGGGCTGCAATGGTCTTATCACACACTGGAACATACTAATGCACATTTACAGCACCCGTTACAAGGGCACGAGAAGCACCTAAATCAACTTGTAGCTTTTTTTCAAATTTCACTTAAGGGAAATAAAAATCAAAACACTTGGTGACATGAGTCATTTGCAAGCTACTAATGTTAGACAACTTAGAAAACTAAACAGGAAAAAACAAACTCAGAACTGCAGTTTAGACAGACTTTTGGCTTTCCGTTTGTCAGCCCTGCAAGCAGCAAACAGACCACCTGTGGAAATCCATGTAGCTCTAAAGCAACCTTCTATCTTCAAAAAATAAAAAACAAACACAGCAGGAAGACTTGCCCGAGTTTCCATACTTGCTGCTCAGAACATCTTACAAGCTTTTTGTGAAACTGATGGTCAGCGATCAGCACCCATTTGAAGAAGAATCCCAAGATGATTGGGGCAGGTGAGACACAGTGCATGAACACGCTGTCTGGATTCAATTTGAACCCTGGGGGTTTCCAGAACAGGAGAGGAAAACACTGCCGGGCTTAAATCCATTCAGTCCATTAACACAATTAATCACCTGTGTTCCCTGTATCAGCACGTCTGTTCTGCTTATGAAGAAGACAAAACTTTGGTCTATGGAAAGACCACTTCTTCGGTTCTTAGCTGGGCACAGGGGTGGATCCTGAAGATTTATACACCACAATAACTGACTGCTGGGGCATCTGCTCTCTAAGTGAGCAGCAGAACAACCCCCCCCCTCCCAGAAACAGGCCACCAAGGGTGGCATATGAAAAGTGATTTGAGGGCTTCTTCAAGGCTGGTCATCCCACCCATGATATCACATTTTCCACAGGGCCCTGCGAGTTATGTGCCGCTGGCATCATAATACTCATGGCTCTTTCTAGAAAGACCTCCCTCCACTGGTGTCTTCCTCGCCTATCAGGCGACCAAACTGAAGACCGTCGGCACGCATTTCTAACCACTGCAGACCTAGATTAGCTCCATGGTACTAAGTTCACAGCGTTGCCATCTCTCTCTCCAGTCATTTTCACACTGGCAAGGCAGGATGAACAACTACAAAGAGCATCATTTCTTCTGCCAAGGAGTCTTCAATAGCAGCACAATATTCTTTTCAGAGAATGAAGGGGCATTGCGGGCAGCTGCCTGGACTGGGCACATGGCAGTGTACCCCCCCCCCCCCCGCCGCCCGCTCCATCTTTTAAAGTGACCCATCACCATGCTAACACAAAAGGGTAGAGTGCGCATTGTACAAGCAGATATAAGAACCCAAAAAAGATAATGATCAGCTACAACTACCAAAGGAAAGTCAGCAGGAGATACAGAAAGACAGCTTATGCTATGAAGAGGTGCCCGTACCTCTGTAGCACTTACTGTCCTACTGAAATTAGACAGCGTATCTTCATCAGAGGGATCCAACCACACAACAAAGTCACAGACAGGTCTGTGTCAGCATGCATTCTGTCTTCATGAGGTTCAATGGTGCCTCACTTACTGTATGACAACGTACCTGCGTGCTGTGTGTATGATCGTGGCAGGACCGTGTTCAGTCAACACATGAAGATTTTCATTGCGTGGAATGAAATTATTTTTACATTATCCTTCAGATGAGCTGGCACCGATATTGTGTACTGGTCTAGTGGGCTGTACCGCTTCTTCAACTTTTGCAATTCCAAATATGCTAACAAAACAATGTGCAAATAAATTATAATGGGGAGTTTTTTTTCAGAAATAACTTCTATGATTTCAAATCATAGAACACATAGACTACTAAGAATAAACCAAAACACATTAGTAAAGTACCTTAGAAGCATATGCCCTTGTCTGGAATGACCCCATGCATTAAATGCGGTATTGGACATATAGGAGAGAAAATCTTCAGCTAAATGATTTTGTGAAAACCATTCCGTCTTTATTAACAGTCACTTCCGAGCATTTGGCAGTGGGAACAAGCTACGGATGTGGAGTGGGAAACTGGACAGACTCACGGGAAAGGGCTCGGCTCCCTCCTGGATGACGAAGCCTTCGATGAGGTGGGTGAGGATCTGGGGTTTCACTATGGCCTGGGGGGGCTTGTTCTCCGCATTCTGGGGCGTGCTTCCAGTCACAGAGGGCGCATTGCTTCCATTTCCCGAGGTCATGGCTAGAGGCGAGCCCACACCTGGATGCGCATTCACCCTGTCACCGGCAGCGGTACCTGCGGAGCACATCAAAACATAACCGTCGCTACAAATCGGGGGCTCAATATTACTTTCTCCCCGCCCCCTATGTTTTCCTATTTAGGAAACTTCCCGAGCGCACGTAAAGAAAAGCGAAGTGACAAACGCAACGCTTCCACTAATGTTGGTAACATGCACCTCGGGCATTTTTTTTTTGTTTGCACCCCGTGCAGGATCAGAGAACATCTAAACAAGCGGGACCGTAAGCAGCACGCGAGGTGCAGCAAAGCCCCGAGCACGCGGTTTGTTTACTCACCCGGGCAGCACGCGCGTCCGACGCAGACATTCAAGGGGCGGCGCGCGGCTCCCTATACTCACAGTTAAAGGTACTCCAGAATACAACCACTCATAATAAGAAATCCCTTGTATTAGTACGCTGGCCGTGAAAAAAAGCATGTATTTGCTGCACGAACGCTCAATCTAAACAGCTGCCATGAAAACAACTGCACAAAATAAAACACGCGGAGCCATAACTAATCTGTGCTGTTCAACGTAGGCTAGCTGGCTACCTTTCTTTGCTGCTAATCAGCCAGGAGCATGCAAAAGTAAAAAAAATCTGTCTAAAGATTTAAATTAGTTTAGTAAATGTAAATAAGCATGGTGATTGGGTTAGGTTATACGTTTTTGAAAGTAAAGTAAAAATCTAAGCGCCTCCAAAACGGAGTGGGGTCTTGCTGACAATAGTCAACAGTACGGGGAAGCACACGCCTTTGTTTCCTCCAACCATTTCCCTTTAAGGATTGTGTATTTAATGTTTTAAAAAACATCTGCCGATCTAAACTAAGCCTTTTACGGACTCCGCGGATGAGACCTACCTCATATATTAGGCCAATTGTGGTAGGGAAATGAAAGTGAATCTCTCAGAAACTTTCCCAGTGAATTTGTTGTTTGTTCGACTCGGTCCTCCCCCGCACGAGTTAGTAGCACGACACTAACGCGCTTTGTACAGGGGAACTGAATAGGAAAGAGCCCGTCCCGGCTACTGACCCGCCGCTCCTGGAATTCTATCCAATGAGGACGCGCCGCGGCCGCGAGCCTTCTCTGCGATTGGCCGAAGAGGGCGCCGGGAGCCCCGAGCCAAGAGGAGCTTTTCCCACTTCGACTAAAGACGCGGACCCACAAATACTACATGCTCTTTACTCTGTTTTAATTTCTCACAACTTCCATTATTTATTTTATTTGTTCGACTTGTACTGAATTCCCTTTAGATATAAAAGCTGGCTGCTGAAATGTTCAAGAATTGCAGTTTAAGGCTTCAGTGTCGAGATTCTTGGTTTAAATTTAGAACCGAATTGCCGCCGCTCTACGTGTTACGATACACGACCCCCCCCCACAAAGGCAGTTTATTTCGTAAGTCTTATTTTTAAAGAAATTGCTTACAGGTATAGACGTTTGCATTCTTTAACGTTTACCTGGCTAATATTAAATGTGGCGTGATTTCCGAACGTTTCAAATAATTAATAAACGAATGTTATTACATTATAGGAGCCAAATGTCACGTTAATTCCACACAAGCCAAGTCTAGTCTTGTCCCGTTGAAAAGCATTTCTCGCTGTATTTTTCTCCAGCGCACACCAACACCTTCGTTGTATTTTAACCTTATTACATTTCCCCCACTCGGTGCTTAATCCAGCCCCCCGCCTTTCTTACTCGGATGACTTATTCAGCTGTATTAAAAGAAAAGAAGCCTACTGACTTAATTGCAAATGCACTCCAAGGCATTTGTGTCTCGTTTTAAACAGAAGCATCAATGCGAAGGCTAATTTAGGACACTTATTATTAAGCGAACTTCACAGATGGAAGAAAACAGCACAAACTCCGCAGCATCTCAATACCGAGCGTCCTGCAATACATGCACCAGATCTATGTGTAAACGAGATACTCTTACCCCAAAAGACACGCATGATTAATGTGACATAAAGAATTATACTGTCCTCAAAACATAACTCACGCTGCACTGTGGATCAGATTAGCTGCCCTCATGCAAATTTTGCAACTTGGTACGTCCCAGTTTTATCTTGGGGAATGCAGTAAGGGCTACAACTTTAAATAAATAAATTTGGCTGTTCTGAAATGGCCTTTGTATAGCCATCTCCTGCTCCAATTACATTGCTTGCATAATGAACCCTGGTAAACAGCTCTTGCCTTTAGTATGAACAATTTCCCGATTGGCAGATGGACAAATACTCCTGGTTTTCCCAGGAACAATAACAGAGTGACATTACCATAGGATGTATGGTAATATAACTCCATGAAGTGAGGCAGCCTTTCAGTGTAAGGCTCGGGGCAAGCAAGTGGCAGGCGGGACAGTGGGAGACGTTCAGCCAGGCCACGGAGAAGATTGCCTTATGGGACATCAGTGAGGCAGAGATGCTAATGAAACCACAGCAGCCAGCCCTGCAAATGGGTCACCGTGCTTTAGGTTTGCTGAAGTACGGCCAAGGGACTGGATTCTCCTTGAGAGGCAGGAATTCCAAACCACACAAACTGCATTTAGACACATCTCAGCGTCACGCTCCTGCATTCTGGGTCCAATGCCCAGGTTACTGCAAGAGGAACTAAGAGGAACCATTCAACACCAAGACACCAGATGTGCAAGACGCCAGTACACTTTTTGCCGATGGAGAAACTCCACTACTGACCGTAAGGTAAGACAAATAGCTTCAGTCAATATGCCTGAGAATCGAGAACTGTGTTGTTAGAATCATATTGGTTAGTACACAGCTTTAGAAGGTGAATGGGGGTCTTAGTGGATTAGAAGCACATCTTGCACATTAAAAAAATAAAGATATTGTATCATTTGGATGGTTTAGGTGTAATTCTGGGGGGGGCAAACTCCACAAAGGCTGGTGTGTGTGTCTGTACTCAGCTACCCAGGTGCGTCTAGCACAATCAGCTGTTTTTTTCACATTAGAAGCTCAGTCAAAGGCATCATCAGTAACCAAGCATCTACCTGCTGATGTTTAGCAAACATAGATCATGCTAATTTGTATTTTCTTCCGACCCCTAACTGAATAAATCAGGCAGACGGGAACACCTGCCTCCGAGGCTGTCTGCCTCAGACTGAGCCTGATACGGTACCTTCTGCTTGGAGCACGGGCCCATTGGCCTCCGGCCTGTTCTGCTCCGTTGTGGTTTCCAGGGGCTGGGGAGGAGTTGAGGGTATCTGGGCACGAGGCTCCGGAGCAGCCAGCTGCTCTTTGCTGCTGTCGTCCTGCTTTGGCTGAACAGCCTGAACCAGCGAAGGAAATGCGTCCAGCTTATGCAAAAAAAAGTAGTTAGTACATATTAGTAGTCCTTAGGAAAAATATTATGAGATATAGTTGAAGCACATAAACAGTGAAACATGCTTGTTTATTAAACATTGGGGTAAAATATGATTAATATCATGTGGCTACTTAGCTGGAATTAGCTGGTATGGAGTTGCATACTATTCCATGACGTAATAAAGTATATAATCCTTATTACATTTGGTGCGCTCGTTACGTTAAAGGCCAAAACTTATAAACCATCTTTTATTTGAGCTTTCTTAAGAGTCCGAAGACGTCAGGAAATCATGTCAGGTGAAATGGACAGTGGACGGCTGAATGATATCAAATTATTTGACAGTTCAGCTGGAAGCATAGTCCACATATTTCAATGGCTACAAAGGGCCACGTTTGAGGTGAGGTGAGGCTCGTACTGGGCTCGGCACCGGCGGAGTCTGGAGGTTGACTGCTGTCAGCTGCACGGGCTGGGCTGTCGGCTGGCTGGCAGGACTCGCTGCAGGGGTCTGGCTGTTTTGGGCGAGAGCCTGGGTGCCGATAGCGGAGTGAAAGACAGCGGCCTGCAGGGCCGGCGGGTGGCGGCTTGGGGAGCACAGGGACCGGGACCTGGGGGGGGGGCCGCCACAGCAGACTGCAGGGCCAGCGTCTGCACTGCCTGGGCTTGGAGGTGCGCGTGAGCTGGACTCCGCTGGGGAGGCTGCGACTGGATCACAAACTGCGGCTGCTTGTGCTGCTGCAGCAGCTGGTGCGGCTGGATCTGAGCAAAGGCTGGAATGAGAGAAAAAAAGGCCTTCTTCATCTGTGATCTAAACCAATCACGAGCAAGCTCCTAAAATCAACCTCCTAAAAGCAACCAATCAGGAGCAGGCTCCTAAAAACAACCTCCTAAAAGCAACCAATCAGGAGCAGGCTCCTAAAAATGACCCGATGGAACAGAGGTTCTCAGACTTTCTCATCAAAGGTCAGATTTTTGTTCAAAGTCAGAGGTCCAGAGCAATATTCAATAACAAAATAGATTTTTAAAATGAATTAACAATAGTTTTTGACATAGACATCAATATATAACAAAAATGGGAAGTATAGGGATTATGACAAGTTATGTGTGTGCGAAATGTGGTGGTTGTACATTGTATTTTTTGACTTCAAACTATGTTAAGTCTTTCTACGTTAACCATATTGATTCATACGTACACAATAGTACACAGATTTACAAAAAACAAATGCCTTAATAAACACTTATATCACGGCACTGCGGAATTCTCAAATCTGATTGGACAAGAGGGTGTTGACTACTTTTCTACTGCACATGCCAGCCGAATCATTCATCCATTCATTCATTCATTACAAGCCTTGTCATGCATTGACCCTGACATTTTCTCTTTAGTATACAAATCTTTAAAACCCATGTTAGCTTTATTATTTTAACATCTATTTGTTGATTTTCTCTTTATCTTTACACTGTTATTAGGAATCGTCTACACCACATTAGAATTTTTTTTAATTATATCCGGAAGGTGTTTCACAGTCTATCCTGAGGAGTACAGATGTGAACAAGAATAACCCCCTTTTGATAACACCAAAGTTCTGAACTTTTCAAGCAGTTTTCCCTCGTACCCCAGCTGTGGGTAAGCTGTGGCATACTCTTTAACGTGGGAAAAGGGGTTTTTTGCACCCCAGTGTCCTGAGCCATGTTGTACAGGAGCTTGATTGCCAGGGAAAGAAGACAGAAGGTGCTCATTACCAAAACAGAGGGACACCTTGGGCCTTTAAGAGCAGAGTAAATACTATTGGCCAGTTTCTGTGCGCTAATGTCCACGTTGCTAACTTTGCTATAGACTTTCCACAGTCTGCTGCACTCACTTAGTATTCTGAATGTTAGAGTCTAAAATGGTCTTATGCTACATAGCTAATTGCACTACTATTCGATCTGAGATTCATCTGCTAACCCAGACCAATTATGTTTGATCTCTGCGTATCGATGCCTTAACTCTAGGTGGTCTTTAGCTTGTTCTGTTCCTTACAGTGATAAACCTCAGCATTAGCAGAAAAACCTGCCACCTCTTTAGTGGAAAATGTGTTTTATTCACCCAGGCTCAAGTAAATGTTTCATGTATTGACAGTGAGTTTACACATTTCCTCCAAGAAATGTAAAAGAGACAGTGCCAACAGTGGGACTACATTCTGGCTAAAGTTAAACAAGGAAGGGGTAAAATGTTTGTGGTATTAGAGGTACCTTACTGGGAAGCACAATGTTCTGCCCACTAGTGGGAAATGGGTCATAAGTGACAGAGATTCCCCATGAGAGCCAAATTTGACCCGTTCCTGTCTAACACTCTTTCCCAACAGCTCCGCGGTATTTCGGGCACGATGTTCAAAAAAGCGGTAATTGAAAACATGCCCTTGCCTGAAGAAGCGCCAAGGGAGCAACACCCATATTCATTCACCACAAATCTGCTCTATTCTGCCAGCCTTGAAGGACAGTCGGGGGGAGGGGGGGGATCCTGTGCATTCAGCGTACAGTGCAGGCGAGGCTGGTGGTCTCTCGACCTAACTGTGTGGCCTTGCCGAAAAGACAGTGATAATAGGTTATGGGTACGTGATTAATGAAACTCCGAGAAAGTGCCGGATTGTGTTGAAACTCTGTCTCTTGCTTGGAAATAGACCATGGTGATACCGTGTCCCAGTCAGCGATTCCAGCATGCACTGTGCCAAACGTCTAATACTTCACGTCCATCCTTGTTGCAAAATTGCGTTTTGTCCTCATACAAATTTCCTTGTTAGTGGGAATCAGGATATTGTGAGGCTCTGAATGCTCGGAATAAGCTGGGAATGATGTGGGGCGTTTCATTGATCTACTACTAAATGACACGGCAGATTTATCTACTGCATAAAAAGCATTAGGAGTAGTGCAGACAAGAGTAGTCCATTCAGAACGCCTCGCTTGTTTCAAACCAATCAGCCGGAAGGAAGACCTTCATGAGAAAGGCAGAAATATTCCAGTACAGCTTTTCCTTTGATTCTGTTGCGTATGCTGTTCAATAGCACGCATGTGATTTTTGTAAAACTACTGCTGCAATTAAGACGACTGCAATTGATTTAAGGAAATGATATCACTGGACTTAAATTGGTATTCAGTAATGGGTTTATTTATTAGGGATGAAAGACAATGAAAATAGAAAGTCCTCCTGAGATCCAGCAGTTCGTTTTGTCCTCTGTAGTGGACATTATGTTTCTGCTAGTGTCTCTCATTCTATACAGGCCACTCGGTTAATTGAGTGATGTTGTCCCTTAAATTGGACTGTTAGGGCTTAAGATAACATCACATGCACCATCTCAACACTTAAATTAGGTTATTTTTTTGTTCTCCTCAACACTTCATATTTTGAACTTTTATTTTTTAAATCACTTACACCCATACCTTGTATGAATTGTGCCAAAGACCACTGGCATCATTATTTAAATTTTCTTTATGTGATTAGCTTGGAAATACTCCTTGGCTTGGGTGTCCTGTGAAGGGTGGAAAGGTCAGAGGTTGCACTTCCTGTCGTCATTTGCCAAATAAGGCTTTCCTTAGCTTGCACCCCTGCGGCAAACGTGGCTGTGGAGGAAACCCCGACGTCTCCCCTCCATGCTGCCTCATTAGGCAGCCTTCAGATCTGGTGACCCCTGTCCTGCCCGCCCCCCCACCCACATGGCCTGGGCCAGTGAGTGCCTTGCAAGCGCTCAGGGAGACGTAACACAAACAGCCTTCAGCTAGTTGGTTCCTGCTTCCTCTGACCCTACAGTGGCTCCTTCTGGAGGCTAATGAGGTCTGTATGATATATGGGGCTCTCAGCGTGGGCTGCAGAGACACCAACCCTCCTGTAACACACACAGCACAAAAGCCACGTCTGCGGTCTTAGACCTCAGTTCATCTAATCCGGAACAGAAGCAGTTACATCAGCAGCTCTAATACGGGAGACAGTTCTGTGTTTCAGATTGATTTCATGTGGCTTTTACTGCTGCAGTCGTTTCGCTGAGCTTGTGTGCAATCAGGGGTTTGACCAACAGTTACCTTCCATGTATGCAAACCTTGCAAAACATCCCCTGTGGACAAGATATTCGCTGATTTCTACTCTTTCACCCCCTGACCTTTCCCTGTCTCTAAATCCCCACTGGTCTGTTCATTCAGCCTGATATGACGTAATGAATTCTCCTCCAAGGAGAAGAAGCATAGTTGTTAATTAAGGCCAATGGATGTTCTGGGATAATGGGCCAGTTAAAAGCCTTCAGGCGGTAAAAATGTCACAGCCAAGGCAGCAGCTGATTGTGGCTGATGAATGGTAGAACAAAAATTTACGAAAGACTTATCGATTCCTGCCTTTGCTCAATATAAGTGCATGATGCACCTCTGAATTCTGATTTATTTAAAGTGAAATGCAACAGAAATAGCTACCTAAAAAAAGGTATTTAAGTTCATTAATTTCAGAATTTTCCTTATGACCTATTTTGCACGGAGTCTTGAGTATGAATTTCTCACTCATTCACTTTTTGATTACATTTTAATTCAGTATGTGCATGTTAAGTGCAGGCAAATACACAGAGACGGAATACAGGACCATGTTATATTTAGCAGACGATCAGGTTATGTATCCGCATCATAAAAGCTAAAAGAAAAGTCTGCTTTCAGTTCCTCCCCAAATGATGTCTAACTTTGGAGAACAATCCCCAAGCCGGTTTCATTTGGCTTCCAGCTCCTTCCACGTTTTCATGTATACAGGCGGGTAATGTGGGCCCTGACACCTCCAGGCCTGATATGCCAATTCCGCACGTTCCCCCCTCCATTGTTGCATTTGTATGTCCTGAGCTGAACCGGCATCCCATCCGGAATGTTCCCCTTAATTTTGCCCTGTGCTGCCTGCCACAATCTCCAGGCCTCCCCCAGCCCCAGGACTGGATAACAATTAATTTCAACATGAAGAGTTTTTCCTACCTACAAACAGGCCAGACTCCTGCACTGAAATACTGTATTGACAGGACTGTAGTCTAAAGGAGTTCTAGAACTGAAGGGAAAATACCTGACTTTTAACCACCTACACGCTAATAAATTGTTATAAAGTTAAAAAAGAAAACAAAGAGTATACAGGTAGGCCAAGCGGTGCTGTTTAATGATCGGTAATTGGGCACACTGTCCCGTGCGCGAGAAGCTCATTTGTGTTCCAAACATCTGCGGCTGGCTCTTGCTCGCTCGGGTCACATAGAAATTTGCTGAAGCTTGGAGGGTCGTATACTTGGCCCTGGGATGGGCCAAGCTTACAATTGGCTGAGGCAGGCCTGTATGCAAACATGTGACCTGTGGTCCACTCTGATTGGTTATAAACCATAACTAGTTAAATTCCATTGGTGCAGCATTGACAACCATCTGCGGTAGGACATCCAGTGCCTACCTGGTGTGAGGAGGGCACGGCTGCTGACAGTAGTCACGTTGCGACTGACAGCCAGCCCCCGTAGTGCCAGCTCACCGGCGCCCTCTGCTTTTCTTACGGCTTCTGTGATGGACTCCTGTGTGGTGCCTTTTCCTCCCAGACCCTGAGCCCCCAAGCTGGGATTCTTCAGCTGGGCTGCGGGCTGCACAGAGAGGGAGTTCTGTGTGGCCCCGGAAGCCTGTTTAAGGCCCAATGCCTGGAGCTGAGCCTGAGAGGGAGAGGCTGAGGATGCCCCCTGCTGGCTGCGAATGGCAAGGTTCTGAACCTGAAACACAACAGTAAGACACAAAACCCTTAAAGTAACACTTGTAACAA
The DNA here is from genome assembly GCF_023856365.1 of Brienomyrus brachyistius. Lineage (NCBI taxonomy): Eukaryota > Metazoa > Chordata > Actinopteri > Osteoglossiformes > Mormyridae > Brienomyrus > Brienomyrus brachyistius. Next base: position 2,192,170 of record NC_064538.1, on the reverse strand, counting down.
CATCAATAATCCATCCATCCATTTTCCAAACCGCTTATCCTACTGGGTCGCGGGGGGTCCAGAGCCTATCCCGGAATCAATGGGCACGAGGCAGGGAACAACCCAGGATGGGGGGCCAGCCCATCGCAGGGCACACTCACACACCATTCACTCACACATGCATTCCTACTGGCAATTTAGTAAGTCCAATTAGCCTCAGCATGTTTTTGGACTGTGGGGGGAAACCGGAGTACCCGGAGGAAACCCCACAACGATATGGGGAGAACATGCAAACTCCGCACACATGTGACCCAGGCGGAGACTCGAACCCGGTCCCAGAGGTGTGAGGCGACAGTGCTAACCACTGCACCACCATGCCGCCCAACATCAATAATAATAACAATAATTTTCTTGATATATTTTTCATACAAATACATACAGGCTGTATCAGCTTAACAAATGTGATCTAACATTCCATACAACAAGAAAACCATAAAAGTCAAAGTTTCGAGCCACTATGCTGTTCAATAATCATACTTTGTATCGGTACATCAATCATTTTATTATTAAATCAATTTATAACACATTCACACTTTTGATGTACTGCAATGCAAATTTTTTCGATACGCAAGCTAAAATTACATCATTTTTTTTGCAGGAAAACCTGAAAAATCACATTGATATTTTTTTATTTCAGATTATTGATTTTTTTCATACTAGTGCCTTTATCAGTCCAAGACGTGTCATGTCGTCTTACTACTTTTGTCGCCCCCTAGTGCAACACAGATGCGCTACAATCCACGTGTTTCGTGAAAGCACCAGCTGGGAGTGTTGGCGTGCGGTACCTGATCAGAAGAAGACTGTTGACTAGAAGGTAGCGAGGAAGCCTCGGGGTGCATGGCCGTGACGGTGGCGGTGGGGGTGAAGATGAGCTGGAGGGACAAAGGAACAGGACAATCCAGGCTACTAACTACCTTCACAAGGTTCTTTTGCCTGGAAACCACACAATAAGGCACGACCGCACACATCCTATCCCATATCTCAGCCACTCTATGAAACGAGGCTGGTAGCAGCAGGACCGCATTTAGAAACGATCATTCATGCACTGCGTTTTCTATTTGGAGCACGTAATAAAAAACACCAGCTCGTCTACGAAAAAGGGTGAGTAACGTGAACACGTGCAAATGAATTATTCGGTACGTAAAGGGAAAATCCCATGCGGTGTTTCTCAGTCAGGATGACAGATATCCATTCTATGGCTTTGACTTGATTAATTTCATTAATTTCATGTATTTATGTGTGACAGTAGTGCTCATTTTCACCCACTGGAGAAACACAGGATTTCCGGCGTACAGTCATTGTGGGGAGAAAAGTATAAAAGGGTTTTTGTTCTTCCCTATGGGTTCCCGTTAAGTTATTAAGAAGTTACTGTACAACTAGCTTAAATACCCTTGTTTAATGGAATGTTAAATAATACCCCCCCCCTCCCAGCCCCAGGCCAACAACCACACCATCGTAGAAAACAGTGTGGTTCTCTTACATTGTGACTCTGACTGTAACCCACATTTGAGTATAATCTTCCAGACAGCTCTCAGACGGTGCTACTCTGATTTCATGGTGTGAATTTGATATGCCAGTCTTTAGCCTGGGGAGGTATTTAATACAGACATCACTCTGCACAATGCAGACTACCTCTTTCATTTGCAGTGTACTCATTTAAACTGGTTACAACTGAAAATAACGCAGAGATATATAGACCTCTTCTTAAGGTCTATATATTGTGCTTTATAGATCAAATTGGGCTTTTCAATCTACTCCTTGTAATAAAAGCGTGATGTTTCAATAGCTCACAAAGACATCCAGCAAGACTGGTTTGACTGGGAAAGTGTCACAGAAAATAGATTTATGGGAAACCTGTATTAACTAGTTCACACATACTTTTTCCAACAAATTATTTAGAAATCAGTTTTTAAATGTTAATGTCTTAATAAGTAACCGAAGTACAACCTACTGTTTGGCAATACTTCAGTTAAAGATGTATATATAATATATTGGTTCTGAAAATTAGACTGCTGATCACAATAGTTAAACGTTAAAACGTATCTAATTTTAAGCCACCTTGGATGAATTCTGTGTTTATCATGCGCATCTCAGAATCCATTTCTGTACCTTAAAAGGTACAATTACCTAAGCTAAGGGTACAGTTGGTAGACCCTTGTGGGTACAGCCCCAGTGACCAGCAAAAGTATAATTTGTAACCTTTTTCTGAGAGTGTAGATTCAGTTAGGCTGCACGCTAACTTTTGGCTAAATAAGATAAATGTTACTTAACCTGTTGCTTTAAACTAATATTTATCTCTGTTGTTGACTGGCTGCTTCCAGTAGGTTGGAGGTTTCGAACTGGCAACCTTCCGAACAAGGGCAAACAGCCCTATCCCACCAAGTCAGTCACCCCTCTCGATCACACTTCCCCTCACAAATAGCTTCTACAAGACTCCCTCTGCAGTCTTGTGGTCTGACAGCACTTACAGGGTTAACCTGAGAATGCTGTTGTCTCACAAATCAGAATTTTAAACACCCATATACAGCCCCACTTCGCAACATTGACTTTTGGGTTTAAGACCAAGAATCATCCACATTTCCTTTTCTTCAATACTGTCCTGCAACAGCTTGCTTCCTGATGGGAGAGCACAGCAGTATCTAAGCCAGTCTTTCAGCTGCAGGAAAACTAAAGTTTTCCTATAAAATGCAGAATTAATAGCGCTGTTTTCAGTGTTCACACTTGCTTTCCTCAGCCTGCTGGGGGCAGGGAAGTCTCCATGTTGGACGGACGCCCGTTTGACCCAGGAAAACTTTGTTAGCTGATAATGCAGAAACATTTCAGCACCTTCTCTGTTCATATTCCCAGCCTGCTCCATTGAATCTTAATTTAAGTCCAAGGCTTTATTTTTGCAGTGGGAAAAAAACAACAGTTTATCCAATGGAAAAAATGAATATATATGACAAGTAGCCATATGTACACTGAACAAAATAACACTCGACCAGCTATTTTCAGCAACTTCTCATAACTTTTGGCTCTCATATTTTTCCAAAAAGAAAAACTATAGGATATTTCAGTTTTTCCTCGATTGCTTTGGCACATTTCATGAAACACATTTAACATCCTCGATGCTATAAGAGCATTTCTTAAAACACTTCATGCATACATCACAACACTGGTTTGTAACTCATGTCTCAAAAGCGAATAATTCCACCAATGAATCAGTCAGTGCCACCAAAATGAAAAGATCAATAAGCATCGTTTTAACCACGAGAGTCAAAATGCTTAGATATATTGTCGGTAGGGGTCACATGTGTGTGGAGTTTGCATGTTCTCCCCATGTCGCCATGGGGTTTCCTCCGGGTACTCCGGTTTCCCCCCACAGTCCAAAAACATGCTGAGGCTAATTGGAGTTACTAAATTGCCCGTAGGTGTGCGTGTGAGAGTGAATGGTGTGTGAGTGTGCCCTGTGATGGGCTGCCCCCCCCCCCCATCCAGGGTTGTTCCCTGCCTCGTGCCCATTGCTTCCGGGATAGGCTCCGGACCCCCCGCGACCCAGTAGGATAAGCAGTTTGGAAAATGGATGGATGGATGTTGTCGGTATGTCAGTGTCAGTCTGCTGCTCCTGAGCTCCACAATGCTGAACATTAGTCATTTCCCACTTTCTCACTGTCACTGACTGATCATTTTTCTTTAGCAAACTGTTACTTATTCATGTCAAAGACCCCAGTTTCTATGCTGCGAGGCTCTTCGTTACAGTGTGTAAAGTTCACTGGCAAGAGAAACCATTTGCATGCATATGTAATTTCTTCAGATCTCAAGACGCGGTACAGTAGCAAACAAAGTCACACAGCACAGTATAACACAAAATCAGCAAAATGGTAACAAAATAATGTACCGTGGGAGCGAAAAATTCAGTGCTGTATCATTGCAATTTATTGAATATATTATTTTGACAGCTTGGTTAACTGTTTTGCATGTGGTGACTAACACGATGATCACATACAAGGATTGTGTTGACTGTAAAATTATTACAATGGCAAACTACATAATCTGTTTTGACCAACCTGACTAAAGCAACTGAAAATTGTGCCAAACGATGGCAGTTGTACAAAACTATTAGCATATATGTATGCTAATTTACTATTCACTAAAACATTTGGAAATTTATGTGAAGCAATGAGAAATGATGTTCTGCTGAGCAGAAGTGACATTATGGTGTGGGCATTACACTTGTTTTGTTTTGCAAATGCTAATTGCCGTTTGAGAAATGCTCCAAAGCAAATCGAGAGAAACTGTAAAGCCATAATTCTCAAGCTCATATTAAAAATGTAAATCTAAAAAAAGAAATAACCTTTATAATGTGCTTACATTTTTGTTGGAATGGTGTAAAGAATCAGTGAAGCATTATCTGTTACACTGAAGAATGTTCAGCCAGATATTAATGGCTGGGTAGGTTATTTGTCAGCAGACAGAGACTGTTTGAAAATGTTTGGCATAATAAATAACAAACATGCAGATACAGACACCAGATGAAGCCGTAGTTCAAAGTCACGGACTGTACGTAAGAATGTTACACACTGCGTCATGGATGACGCATTTGCGTGGACACAAGCAAGCAAGCGAGTTCCGCGCATAGAGACGCAGCCCAGGGCAGCAGAGGAACAGAGACCATTAACAAGACGGAGAACGATCTCATTTGCTGTACGCTGCGTTCAAGTCTGCATTACGCTTTTGGGGGGGGGGGGGTCGTCGAAATGTAACGTTTTCTGCAGTAAGTGTACAGGGTTGTGTGACTGTATATCATTAACAAAACTGTATTTTTCTGTTACAGAGAAGCTCATTTTGTTCATTTGCTGTTGTGAAGTTGTCAGGTCCAGTGATTATTTGGTCCAGTGATTATTTGGTCCAGTGTGAACAGAGATGAGCTAGAGCTTCTTTGTATATTTTTATAATTTCTAACACATTTCATCAGGAGTGTGTGCGTGGATGCATGCGATATGTACGTGTGTGCGTGTATAAGAACACACAATCCCTTACCATCTGGGCACGCAGGTACATCTGGGCCTGGCTGGCGGTGAGCGCGGGGCTGGGAGCATTGCCTAGGAGCACGGCCTGCTGGGATATCCCCGTGGGGGCGGGGCTGGGAGCATTGCCCAGGAGCACGGCCTGCTGGGATATCCCTGTGGGGGCGGGGTTGACACCCTGGGCTCTGCTCATCAGTTGAGCAGCTGCCGGCGAGGTGGCCAGGTTCATCTGCGGGACGCACAGAGGGAACCGCAAAGGGACTCAGCGCCATCTGACTTCACAGAACTGCCACCTCAGTGCATCGATAAGCAAACAAAAGGACGTAAAACTGCATGAATGAATGTAGGGCGAGAGGCAGCATAGCCGATAGGGATGCGGAGTCACCGTGGCACATAGCAAATAGTATTCAGTCGTTCACGACTGCTAGGTAGATGCCTTGGAATAATTATAAAGAAGCAAGCTGAGTCACATGAGGGCTTAGTACAGATTTTCTCGATCGCTTTGGTATTTTCATGTACTTAACATTCTCAAGACTATAAAAGCATTTCTCAGATCATTTCATGCATATAGCGCAACACTATGGTTTAGCTGCAAAAGCCTGTACTCACCAAAAACAATTCACACATGTCTCAAAAGCAAATAATTCCACCAATGAATCAGTCAGTGCCACCACAATGAAAAGTACAACCAGCATAGTTTTAACCATGAGAGCCAAAATGCTTAGATATATTGTCAGTAAGTCAGAGTCGGCACGCTCCTGAGCTCCACAATGCTGAATGATACTCGGCTCCCGCTTCCTCACTGTTACTGACTGATTATTAGTTTGCTAAAGAAAAATAGTTTTGGGTATAAAATTATTACAGTGGCAAACTACATAATCTATTTTGACCAACATGACCAAAGCAACAGAAAATTGTGCCAAATGATGACAAATATACAAAACCCATTTGCATATATGCACTAGAACATTTGGAAATTTGTGTGAAGCAATGAGAAGTGATGCTCTGCTGTGCTCAAGAGACATTATGGTGTGAGGATCACACTTGTTGTTTTGCTATTGTTGATTATTTGAGAAATGCTGCAGAGCAACTGAGATAAACTGTAACTGTAGCCTTGGATCCTTCCACTTATTTCCTTGCCTCCAACCTACTGGAAGCAACCAGTCAACAACAAAGATACACATTAGTTTAAAGCAACAGGTTAAGCAACATTTATCTTATTTAGCCATAAGTTAGCGTGCAGCCTAACTGAATCTACACTCTCAGAAAAAGGTTACAAATTGTACTTTTGCTGGTCACTGGGGCTGTACTCATAAGGGTCTACCAACTGTACCCTTAGTTTAGGTAATTGTACCTTTTAAGGTACAGAAATGGATTCTGAGGAACATTTCTGTACCATCGATGGGACATTGATGCTGTTTGTACCTTTGGGATGTTCCTCAGAGTCTATTTCTGTACCTTAAAAGGTACAATTACAACGGTACAGCCCAAGTGACAAGCAAAGGTACACATTTTTACCCTCTTTTCTGAGAGAGTAGGTCTGTTGGTGGGTGACCTTTCTAACTTAACTCGAGATGTGTAGGTGAGTGTCCGTTGTAATTTACTCTCTCAGGAAAGTTACTGTCAGCTAATCACAACGCAGTTTAAGCAGATGGTATGCATGGTCTCTGTCACTTTTTCTACCCTTGAGCAAGGAGCGTGATCTGAATTGCTCTAGTAAAATGATCAGTCACTGTGAAACATTGCATCAGCTGAGACACTACATGAATATTTAGCACATTTTAATTAATTTATTCAGAACTGCTTTCCAGCTTTTGCCAGTAGCACTATTTGCTATGATGAGACTCCACTTTAAACCAGGTTCAATTTATTTCTATATGAAAAACTTCAGTTATTCCCAAAGGACTAAAAATGTTTAACAGGAACAGCATCACAGACTGATATAAAACGAGTAACACGGCAGAATATAAAATGACAATGTAATACAATAGTGAAAATATGACTTGCAAAACACAGAAGATAACAGAAGGAGGTAACATTGGCTTTGTGAATGAATCTGAAAACAGGGAAAAGGGTTTAGTGGCCAGCAAATAGTTGCAGGTGGATGGATCAGACAGACAGACAGATATGCTGAAGAGTCCGTTGAACTTGTGTTGTACTCCAGGGTCGGTGTGGCCCAGTACCACTGATTATGGGAGATGGATTAGACTCACTGTGGCCTGTGAGGATCCTCCCTGCTGGGGGGCAGAACCATTCTGAGCAGCGCTTTGTCTCCCCGCCACGATGCTGGCCTGCAGGAAAATGAGCAGGAGTTACAGGAAGTTGGGGAAGGCGCCTGGAGTCCAGCACAAAGGCCATTAATCACAGTCAGCGCACAGAAAAAGCCATCGTCCCTTTTCAGACATTCATTCAGTCTCTTTCACCCATTCTTAACATTCTTAGATGGGTGAAAATTATTCCTTGTTAAAAAAAAAACAGGGGGTTACCATCATTCACACGGTGTAATTTAAGCAATAATAATTACAATAATAAAGTACGCTCAAATACAGTGACAGGAATTAAAGTAATTCTACGGTAATAAAACTCTCAAGGTCTTCAGCGATTCTTAACGTTCTTTTAATTTATAAAACGACTTAAGTTACAAAAACATGAATCCTGATCACCCGCTAGGCTTATTCACCCAGCACAGGTCTCAGACATCCCAGTGCCACCAGCAAGCGGCACACAGCAGACAAAAGGGCTTTGAGCAGCATGCGCACGTGGGAGGTAAGAGAGTCCTGGTGGAGGGGGGGGGGGGGGGGCACCAGGCCGTCCATCAGAGTCAGCAGAGCTGCAAGGAGATCGATGGCCGTCCGCGGGTGTTTCCTGACGTTATGTGTGATTAGCTGCCCGCAGGGAAGCAAAGTGCCCAGCAACCGGCCTTCATCTCCCCCAGATGGCAGTGAGGAATGAGCCTGGAGGGCCAGTCAGTAACGCAGAGCCCCGCGGAATGCGACGTGTCTGCAGAGTAATGTGCTCCATGTGGCACCACAACGTGGCGTTTTCGCCGCTACGCAGTGTATTTACACACTGGAGAACAAACACTTCCTCCCTCCTGCCCCATGCGGAGGCCTTTGCGGCAGTAATTTGAGGGCTATTCTTAATCACAGTGTGACAGGTTGGGTTGGCCCCCGGTAGAATGACATTAATCACTGTGACGTGCAGAAGCCCTACACAGAGAGTGCGGACACCGACTCGGGGGCTGGAGACTTCCTGTGAGCAGGGGCTCGCTCGGGTTTCACGCAGGTCTGCTCCACACTAAATGGAAACGTCAGAATACAAAGGAAGACTGTCACCACATTAGAAGCTGTTTTTCAGGATAAGATTTACTTAAAATTAGAAGCTTTAAATTCAGTTAGAGTACTTATTGAGTGCTTCATATTTATAATTTATTTAATTAAATGATTCTGTTTATTGCCTTATGGAGGACTGACATCCCATTATGGGTCTCCCCCCCTTTCTTCCTGGGATATGCTACAGGAACCCCCCCCCCCCCATAGCCGTGTACTGGATAGAGCAGTTAAACGATGGATGGATGGATGTTTTACCTTATGAGCTTTACTGAAATTGACAGCAAAAATCATATATTGGATTTTCAATGAATGATGTAATTACTCCAACTTAGTTCCTTGTTTTTCATTTTAATAGTTAATACTTCAATTCCCATCATTCTTTGCACCTCAGGTGAATTTGTCTGAAAAGTATTTGCAAGTCTAAGCCAAGGTGAGATGGCCAAACCTTACACGTGATTCCGGTGTAAGACGCGGCGTGTCCGTCTAGCTACTAGATATTCCCAGCATGTGATTGATACACTTTAAAGCCCTTCTCTTGTTTCAAAGGATCCTTTCTCCAAAGTTAAGACAGAGAGCTTTGTGAAGACCGAGGCACATCAGTCTGAGAAGCTATTCAGGCACGTGACGCTGACGGCGACAGATGTCAGAAACCCGAATGAAGAAAGACGCGTCTCTTTGCATGAGAAACATCCGACTGAGCTGAAGGAAAACAGTACATATACACACTGAGACGTATGTATCATCTGCGGTGCAGGACTGCAGGAAGCACGTGATAGGAGATAGCAGGCACTCTGGATAGCATATTATTTCTTATTTTCACTATGTTCTAAATAACCACGTCATTTGTGTTATTTCCACCTCCCAGGGAAAAAATAAAGAGAATAAAATATATAAACAATTAAAAACTATTTCGTTATGAAATATATGCTTTTGTCTTATGACCAAAGCAGCAAATATAAATATCTTCATTAAAACTCCCTTGGCAATAGTTTTTTTGGATTGCTGATTGTTTTCTAAAGCCAGACAGATGGATGAGAACCTTTGGTTACGGTAGTGTCATGTGTGGTTGGACCTTGGCTGCCTGTAGCGTGTGATGGTGCGTTTGCGAGCATGCACCCTGTGATGGCCTGGCCTGCACACAGTTAAAGCCTCAATCGCAATAAACACATATGATCTCTGTGACATCTGGCTGCGGTGGCACTTGCCTGCTGCACGGCTGCCAGGCTCTGCAACTGCGCACTGCTCAGGTGCTGCTGCTGGAGGGCGGCGGTCTGCAGCATGAGGTGCTGCTGCTGGGCTGCATACATCTGCTGAAGGTACTGCGCAGCTGTGCTGGGCTGCCGGTGCAGGGCCTGCTGGATCACCTGCAGAGAGAGATTTCAGTTAGAGCATCACAGTAAGATCAAACACAACAGAACCAACTGTGTGATCTCATGATCTATGGTCCAAACTTCGGATGATCGGCAAAGCTCCCTGTACTTGTGGAACTTAACCAACCACCAATGAGGAATGAACACTCCACAGCAGTATTTCTCAATCCGGTCCTCGGGAATTTCCTGGCAGCCCACGTTTTTGCTCCCTCCCAGGAGACGAGAGGGAGCAAAAACGTGGACTCGCTGGGAGTCCCCAAGGACCGGATTGAGAAACACTTCTTTACAAACCAGGTAATGGGTTCACTTGATCTTAAATTACAATCAGGGAAGATACAGCAGTGGCTGTGTACAAATGTTCACAAGAATTTATGCTCGTACTGATATCTGCTGAGTTTGGAAATCCTGACCTTTATGATACGTACACGAAATCTTGACCTGATACATCAGCAGACCACAGCCCGCCTGAGCTTTGCGTTGCCATATGTTTACGCTTCCTTTGTGTTTGTACCAAGTTCCATGTCATAAGGGGGGAAAGCTACAGCAATCAGCAACCAAAATATTTTATTGTGTATAAGACATCATATTTAAGGACCTAAATCAAAACAAATTTACATCAGCCTCCTAGACCACAGAACAATATACAAACATAGTTACTCAGACAATAACCAGGCTCAGCAAAAAGGGAACTTTAGCATCTCTTTTCCAACAGAAGGCAAATGTAACAATCTCTGTCATTCAATCCTTTTCTGTTCTTGCCCCATAATCAATCATCCAGCCATCAACAGAAGTGTCAAAATGTACATTGCTGGACGGGATCTGTCATTAAGCGGCATCGGCAAGTCCCTGGGCAGAACAATGAATCCTCAACAGATCCCAGGTCAGAAGGCACCCCCCCACCCCAAGCCACAATCCCCCACTCAACGCAAGCCCAGACCCCGGACGGAGTAGTTCTTCACATGTGCCCTGATATTCATGGGACAACAAAAGAGATGGGCTTTGGAAACGCGAACCCTCACCTCAGAACAACAGGACTCTCTCTGACTTGAAGCCTTCCAAAGAGCCGCCGTTTCATCCCATCCACTGGTGAGAAATGGTCTGAGTGGGGGCTACGCATACAGGCACCTTCTTTCCAAATTACCGATGGCTTATGTTCTCTTATAGATCCGGAAGGTGATCAGTCAAACTGTACTCGCTATCTATATGAAAGAAATCTTCATGCGCCTCAGACAGGTGTCCATGTTGCCATTGGGGGGGCCGTTATTTATCTGTTTGTTTGATTTTTTTTTGCATGTGTGATTTTGTTTCTTCAGAAATATTTGTTGACAAATCTGCCAGACTTTCTGTTTTCTAAAACACTGCATGATGAGTGTATACTGCTGTGTGCCGCCGTATACCGGGACACGCTGCCATGTACCTGGAATGATGTGCTCATTTAATAAAGACTTAAATTACAAAGAAATGCATTTCATCGGTGTAGCACATCTATCATGCCATTTACCACTAGACCACATACACCATTTTCAGCTATTTAAGTACAACACGAGCACTATCAGTTTTACAAAAATCAACTATCTAGCAATGTTTTTAAAATAAAATTTTTACCAACAAATATGCATTCATGGTGTCCTTTTTTGCAGCCAAGAAAAAAGTGCTTGTATTTTAAGTTTGTATGACAAAACAAACGAACAGATTAAATATTATGCGGTTATAATGTATCTAATGTGATATTGGATAATAATGTGATGACCAGAATTAAAATGCACTATAATTATATAATTCCAATTTTAGTACTTCTGTAAATCCCCATAACCCTGTACTGGATAAACATTTAGAAGTGGGAAGAATACATTACGAATATTAATTCATCTAGTCATACAGTGGAATTCATTTGCATTACAATATAGCAATATAAACAGTAATAATACGTAACAAGACCAGATTTCCTGATTTGAGCTTCCAGCAGACTGAAAGTTCATGTAAATCCTGCGTCTACCATGCTAAATAACGTAATACGGACTTAGTGCGCTGTATTCATAATCATTCATAATCATGTGTTATAGCACTAATTTCTGCCGACATTGGATTTGCGCCAATAAAGATTCTGATCTGATTACAAAGAGGCTTTGCAACTCTCACTAGACAGTGGTTCATTCCTCCAAAACAATTACACAAATACATAAACATTACAATACATTAAGCAAAGTAAACTGTTCACATACCAAGTCTGATAACTTCACCAGGAACGGCGAGTGCTTCAAAGGATGGAGAAGGAAAAAATAACGAATCTAACGTGTGTCCTTCCGATGTAGCGCAGTGCCTGGCTTTTTACTCTGATGTTAATCCGGCAACAGAGGAACCTTTTTCCTGAATTACGATGTTAAAGGCAGAATCATGAAAATTATCCTTGCATTGCGCGGTATCCCCGTGATTCTGCAAGTACGCCTCTAAGTCATAACGTGAAATACACGCCCCACTCTTCCTCTTAACCAATGGCTGTGCCGAAGCTCCGTTGCCCCGCCCACTCGTTTTCATCATCTTTTCACTGAAGCGCTGCATGCGCTTTCGCCTTTCATACGCCGGGTAAAGGGCTAACCTGCGACCCCGGGACCCGGCTGTGCCCATTCCCAAGATTCCTGCCTCCCATCCGTGAGGCTGCATTTTTCACGTGATTGACGCCCACATTCAAGAGCGTCTTTGTCTGCGCCTCCGTTTTGACAGCGTGCTGGCCGCTTCTCAACATTTCAGCCTTCGGATCTGTCAAAGCAGGAGGCTGAAATGTGACATAACCCGACCCTGATAAAGGTAAAGCTGAATCTGCGTTACCTCGTTACATATTCTCACCGCTTTTTGAGAAAGACACACAAATACCGTCGCGGCCGGAGCTGCCTCCGCATTGTAATTCATCATGAGGTGGCTTGGGAGTGAATTCATTCTGTGTGTGAAATTCCTGGGATGTTCTCGAGAGCATATTTAATCTGGCGCTAGTCACTGCATTGGACAAGACGAGTAACTCCCAGAAAAAAAGAGTAAAATAATAACAAAAAGCAACCAAGAACAATGGGGCAAGTCTGAAAGAAGCGGCAGGAGGGAGCAGGTGGGCGCTGCAGTCTGGGGTGTGAAGTATAAGCGTTCGGTTGATGTGTCAGTACCTCCACTCTTATCTTTCCAGAATAACGTGCAGTTTTGCCACTTTTATTGTCGTATCACTAGATCGAGTAAACTAGCGAGTGAACGTCTTGGGTTATGAGTTTCAGCTCAGCAGTGCAGTACATCAGACTGTGCAACAGTACACACTACCCTGGGTGCGTTTTAGCAGGTACCACCCTGCAAATCAGTCCTTCTGTGTATTTCTGATGTTGGTTTTGGGTGTGTGATTCGGCCACCGAGAACCTTTCCGGATATATCTACGGACCTGCCATCAGCCGGCAAGTGGGGGCAGGTTTTATTCTTTAAGGTGGGAAACCACTGTGACGACAGGCTAATGTTCCCAGATTAGTAGAGCAAGGTTCAAGGAAGGGGTCAGGCCTTGTGCACAAAAGAGCAATACTATTGTTTGTGCAACGAGATTAACCATTTTTATTTCAGTCCAGTTTAAAACTGTTTAAGTGCTAGCCAAATGAAGTGCGAAACTTTTACTATGAAGTGACTTTACCTTATTCTTTTAAGTGGTCCTGAATATTTTTAAAACCAGAATAATGAAGACCGAACTGAAGGTAACTGAGGTGCTTGGCAGGTTACTTGATATTATTATTATCCGGATACATTTTTGTGAAATTTTCTGTCATTTAAAAACATAAAATATTGTATAAGCTGTGATAATTAAACCTAAAATATTTCTTCTGGAATGATCTTGGAATGTAACTGAACATAGTGGCTTAGTGGGTTCCTGGGGGATCCGTGCGTTTCTCTAATTGACCGAAGGGTGGCAGCAGAGTGACGTGCTCGCTGAGATTCTGAAACGGTCTTTGAATATTAAAAATGCGCAGAAATCTCAACAGATCGGTTTATAAAAGTTGTGAAGGATTCGCATAGGATGTACATGTTATATTAGGTTAAATCATTTTAAAATGTAATGCTTTTCTTCAAAAGCATGTTATAATTTGGTCCAATGATCGCTATATTGGAAGTTGAGTCATAACATTTTAGTTATACAAGCAATTTAATTTCTAGGTACAAAAAGTAAAGGTTTATATCGATATTAAACGGCCGTACAAAGGGCACTGGCAGAAGCAGAAATGAAGAGTGTTTTGTGATCTTATACTTTCCTTCTAGGTAGATTCAGACAGAAATCATGTTGGTTCACTTATAATTGACTTGGAAATGAAGGTGGTATTAGATCAGTTACGCTACAGATTAGTGTTTGATTGCTGAATATCACCTCCAGATAGTGGTCCTGACAGTTCATATTGTGGACAAGGTCCCAAGCCTTCACAACATATCACACGTCATTCATAAGATAGTCAACAAAGAATCAGGACTTGACGAAAGTTCAAGGCACTGCCAGTGACAGAAAAGCGAAGCCCACACCTTTGTTTCAAAGAACTTTTCTACATCAGGAATTCTTTTCATTCTGCTCCACACAGCAGAGCCTTCAGATAACATTCAGATCTCAACAGCACAAGAGTGCTTCAAGAAACAAGAATCAATCAAGCCCAGCCTTTTCATGACTGCAAGTCAACCATGTATCAACCTTCAAGCCACCTCAGTAAAGTCTCAAACTGCGCAGTAACTCCCATAAGGAGAAAGGTGTGGTGTGGGTCTGACAGCCCTGTCAGCTGCTCTCTCCGAGTCACAATGAGAAGGTAAATTTGGGGCCAGGTCCAGCTCCCATAATCCTCTGCACAGCCTCAATGCAGCATTTACACTGTTCCAATATTTACATTCTCATCAGTACAGACGCCTGACAATCTATTTTCACATTATAATTGCACATTCCATGTGATGCACATTATGCACTATAGGTATGGATGTATGCTGTCTGTATTGTACCTGTGTCAATTTCCCGCACTGCACTATTTAAATGTTCACAAATCACTGCATTTATCTTGTGTCTGTGCCTGTCTGTTGTGCATCTTGCATTTATTCTCTTTATGTCCCAATTGTTAATTGATTGTCATGGCGTGTCCAACTGGAGCAAGCTGTGGGAACATAAATCTCCCCCAGCCTCGGCCGTGACGGTAAAGACAGCGATTGTGATGGTGATAATGTGAGCCTGAGTGTAACAGTGTAACATCGTCTGGGGCGCATGTACCTGGACAGTCTGCCGGTCAGCGATCCCGCTGTAGACAGATATCTGTGGCAGTACCGGCCGCCCGCTGGCGGCGCTGGAGCCGCTTGCCGTGCTGGTGCTCAGATTGCCCGTCCCGGCGCTGCTGGCCACGGCGGCTGCAGCCCTCTGCTCGTTCTCCATGCCTACGCTTCCTTCCAAGCGCCCAGTCACAGCAACGCTTCACACGGGTGCACCTTGACCTGGAGATAGAGAGCGGAGGGGGGGGGGTCTTTATTTTGGGATTCCTTATTTTACTGGGACAGCACCGAAACATCGTCAGATCCAGGGGCACCAGAAAGAGCTCGACATTTGAGGGGGGGGGGGGCGTATTATCATGAAAACGCAATGGGCACATGGTGAAAGGTTGTAAGGCAGATTGCAAGAAAAGATTTACGATGTAAGAAAGATCTTTAATAATTTTAGACTAACACTTGTTTAGGGTACATTTTCACAATAAACATTAAAAAATTTACTAATGAATATAATACAGCGATAATACAGCACTGCCATCTTCATTGGGTATATGTCCCATCTTCATTGGGTATATGTCCCATCTTCATTGGGTATATGTCCCATCTTCATTGGGTATATGTCCCATCTTCATTGGGTATATGTCCCATCTTCGCGCTCTGCTTGCACTGTGAATCGACCTCAGTAACGCTCAAATTTGTAATGAAAGATAGGGAAGATCCTATTTATTTATTTATTTGGAAAGGGGGGGGGTCTGCCAATACTGGGGGGGGGGGGACGTCCCCCTATTTCCAACACCCCTGCTCAGATCCATCCATCTATTGTCTAACTGCATACCCAACACACAATCACAGAGGCCCAGAGTCTATCCTGAGATCCACAGGGCCCCACAGCTCAGGAGACCCCTAGTGGGGAGGCTCGTACATTGCAGGACAAACACATACACAGATACACTGTTTGGGCAAGTTTTCGATTTGCCTCACTCCATTTCTTTGGATTATGCTAGGGAACCAAATTACTCAGATACATTCATGCAACCAAGCGGGACATGCAGTCTCAACACATATGTTTTCAGTTATTATGGGATAAATGTACTCTGGCCAGATAAATACACCACAAGCTCATAACAGACGTAATGCATCATTCATGAATTTTATGATCCATTTTATGACAGCAGATCCATAATACACCTTCAAGTTCCTTGAAATTTTAAGGCTGCTTTATAATTATTGCCCCCGCAATAAACTTAATTTGAGTCGTCCCAAAAACTGGCAGACTGTGGCGTGCAATGAACGTGCTCCCTGTAGTTCTTTTGTTCCATAAAACACACCCGCGATGTCAAATGCAAGCCGCTCTCTCCCGCTTTGACTTCTCACCCACGTGCTTGTAGGTTGCCCGTAAGAGGTGAAAGGTGAAAGAATCGGGTTACAGACAAATGACCTGCTGAGAGGCTCTTCGGAGGAAACGGAGACAAACTACACTGATAGCTTAACACTACACCCGCAACTCTAAAACGAACAAAACAGAAATAGCCATGAACAAAACAAGCTTATTGCTCTGTTCTTCCAAAGCCTTTGTCATGCAGCAGTAAAATTAATGAACTATATGTCTTGCGCGAGGAGTCACACCAGCATATTCCGGCACTTAAAGACTTTCACAAAAAAACTACACTGAAGAACACAAGTGTGCAATCAAATCAAAGTTCCTGGAATTCAACTGAATCTGAAAGTCATCGACCAAGAACTTATAGGAGCGCACCCATTATATAAAACACTCTCCATTTGCCAGAGGACATTGTCTGTCTTTATCAGTGCTGTAAGTGATGTATATTAGGCCTGACTGATGTATGTAGGTCTCTGCTGGTCGTGTTTTTCTTCCTAGTCGCCTTGCACTGAGGTACAGAGTATTTCTCCGGACGGGAACCCAGGACGATATCAGCCTATTTTAGCAGCTTCCGTTCCCCTAAGAAACACAGTGCAGTCTGGTAGGTGCACAAGACAGTACACATGTCAGACACGACAAATCTCCTTCTTCCTTTGATGTGTTATGACCCTGTGGGCAATGGGGATTGTCTTTCTGGATACTTCCGAGTTCATATATCAAAGGCCTCTATCGTAGCCCATGACTTCAGTTGGCTTAATCCATAGCAGAAATATAATGCATCGTGCCAATAAGCAAAATATATAAAGATTCAGTTTAGCCACAGCAATATGCGTAGTTCCTTCTATTTTGGGTTTACCAAATAATATGAAGAATAAAAATGCTACCAACCGTCACAAAATTTTCCATCAAACACCTGTTAAAAAGAGAAAATGTAAATGAATTTAAGATGGATATTCCAGTAAGCCTCTTCGCCTCACTGGTTAGATTAAGATTAAATGAAGACTGAAAAGCAGAAATATATATTATAAAATCAGTACTTATGTCCCGGAATATGGATATGATTGATTTTTGTTTTTACATGGAAAGTTGCATTTTCATGGGATGTGTCATTTCTATAAATTCACAGACGATATGTTTATATGCTGATTTCAACAGTAGAATAACAGTTAGTGGAACTGGTAGAACAATTATGATTCACATCACTTCCTAAACCGAACATGAATTTGAAATATTGCGCTCTCATACAATGCACCAATGAAACAGAATGCCATCACAGAATCTGAATTTAATTATATATGCTAAATAGCACACAGACAAACTGTACTTACTCAGACTGGAAGTTAGTCAGCTGTGGCAGCCTGCTGGTTCCCCCTCTGCACAAAGACTGCAGTCTCTGTGACACACGTCCCCATTTCGCTCTTAGACGTCTGGCTCTCCAAACGACTATGGACAGTTAAACAAATGTGCTTCAAAGGCTGGCTACTCTGGCAGCCTCTCAGTAGCTCCTCATGGGGGTGGGGTTAATGAAGGGGGGGGGACAAGGGCTGGGCCACGTGTCTCACACCCACCCGACGCACCAACAGCTACAGCAACACCGGCAGCTCAGCCAAATGGACGGGACACGCCGTGGTGTGAAGGGGAAGCGTGCCTGTTCCCCTGGGCAAACACACACACACACACACACACATACACACACATACACACAAACAGACACACACATACACACACACGCACAGACATACACACACATACACACAAACAGAAACATACATACGCACACACATCCATCCATCCATCCATCCATTTTCCAACACACTTATCCTACTGGGTCACGGGGGGTCCGGAGCCTATCCCGGAAGCAATGGGCACAAGGCAGGGAACAACCCTGGATGGGGGGCCAGCCCATCGCAGACGCACACACATATAGACACACAAACAGACACACACAGCCACATACACACACACACACAGCCACATACACACACACACAGACACACAAACACACATAAAACACATACTCACACATACACACACACAGCTCACAAACAAGCACAGACTCACAGTTAACTGAAGACTCCTTCATCCATCTGCTGTGAGGCAAACACTGAACCCTCCATGAAGTTCTCCGAAAAACCTGAACCGATCCTACGTAAGACTAATTAATGAGTAGACAAGGGTGAAAGGCCCCTTGGGGCATGGGCTCTGATTTATTACCTCACCCTCCTCCTGCGGGAGAGCGAGACGGATTGGGGTGGGGTGGGCCTGGTGGTGGGGGGCTGCGGGGGGGCTATCCAGTCAGCACAGCTTCTGGCAGAGGAGCCGACATTCCCGCATGGTGTTGGAATCTACGTAGTACTAAGGATAAATGGAATACCAGACCTTCTAATTGGCTCCCTTAGCCTTATGAGTTTGAGCAAACTGTTACCCTGTAAAGTGCGGACTTAGGAGCTCCGGAAGAAGGCCAGCAGATTAGTCACTGTCACTTCCTCAACTGTCCCGTTCCCTACTGTTAGAATCGAGACATCGATCCTTGATGACCGACCAGCGTCCCATGCAGCCTGAGCTATAACAGCGGCATGCAGGCCACACTTTGGCAATGCGGTCATCCTGCGGCCGCATGTCGTGGAATGTGACGGGTAAGCAAGCAGAAAGACCTCGGCGATCTTCATGGCATAACCAGGCCCTTTCATTAAAGTCAACAGGTTATCAACAGGATCCCAGTGTCCTAAACATCCACTCAGAATTTCTACATAGATGCTGCACGGAATAGATGTTGCCGTTAGCGAGCGAATGACGACTCCTCCCTCGTGACAGAGTGGCCCGTCTCCCGTACCGCGATAAAATACGACGGAGAAGAGAGCAAGAAGATAACTTCTGTGTGAGTTCTTAGTAAAGTTTGGGCCTCCATCTCTTGTCAGTCTGCTATCTAATGGTGTCACTCAAACAATAAAGTCCATCTGCAGTAGTACAGCCGTGAGCAGGGCACCGATACTGCAAATCCCCTAGGAAAGCATTCTGTGCAAACTGTTATTGCTTAAAATATCGGAAATAAACTTAAAATAATACTCCTGATGATCCTGATTGTTCAGTGTAACATTGCAAGGGCTGACACAGTGTTGTCAGAGATACTATTGGAGTTGTCTTCCACAGGGCACAATACTCAGATCATACTTTCTATACTCTTCAGTACTCTTTCATTAACCAACAAATGAATGAGTATATTGATTCATTGGCTGGTGGATGAAATAAACAATCATACTAATTACCAATAAAGCAAAAATCATTGGTTAAAAAAACACTGGACCCTTCATTATCCCAGGATTGCCAGCTCTCACGCAGCAGTTGTGACACTCACACGTTCAGGCTCTCAGGCTCACACAAGCAGTCTTATGGCAAATCTAAATTATTCCATTATCAACCTAAAAATAGTTACATTAAAAGCGTTCAGGTAGTTTGCAAACCATATAGACTATTTACAAGGTAATAAAACTCTTACATATATGTGGATGCGTGTGCAGACTCGTCTTGAATTGAAAATCTCACTCGAGCCAACTGACCAAACCTGCCACCCCTCTTAACCCGTTTAATCAGGAACTGCAGAGTACCTCAGGGTAACAGGAAGCTGCAGCTCTGTTTGTGTGACAGCTGTCTGCCCAATACACCAAACCCAGTCCCCTTTACAGCTGCAGCAGTGGCCCTTCTGCAAAAACAACACGCTCTCTTCTCACAGCGTAACTTTTGGTCGCAGGATATCCATTATCACACCTACGTCCTGCAGTGCCGGTCTCGGCACCCCTGACTCAACGCGAGTAGCAGGAGAAGGCAGATCTCTGCCGTAGCTTCCTCCTGTAGGCCTCGCACCAGGAGAACCTCTGTCTCTTATTCCTGCTTCTCCCTCCCATCCTGCTCACTTGAGTCACTTCCCACCCAGAGCATGCATGTACACGCTGAAGGCTTCTGCGTTGCACCTCATGTCCCAAAAGTGTAAGAACGATACGAAAATACTGGATGCAGAATCAGCATCAGCCTCACAGTTGTTCATAAATAATCTTACATATGACTGTCGTTTTTCAGCGTGCCTCATGGATAGCACTGGAGTTAAATATAATGTGGGTGACGTTTCGGACCATATACTTTTTGCATCTTTTACGCCGCGGCCCTGCTGTAAAACGGATCGTGTGCAGTGGGTGCTGTAGACAAGGCCTTTCGCGGCACATTAACTCCCGTCTCTAAAGCTACAGGGGTCGAAACCAGCCCTTTAATCCAGAGGAGGGTACAAAGGCCCCGTGGAGGCAGTGAGTGCACACAGGGCACTGGCTATTCCTCTATACGACAGAAGGAAACGCGTGTCATTCTGAATTCAGGTCTGGGGACCCTCGCATAGTGCCAGTTAATGTATAATTAGGGAAGCTTTAATCAATTGTTAAGGCGTTAAACGCTGTAGTTAATGGGTTAGTGCAAATGGCAGCACTATTTTCCAATCGGCTTTAGTAGCTCTGTTGTCCTCCAGCCCCCCGCTCTACGGCTGCACTGTGTCCCGGCGGCAGACGACAGGTGCTTCTCATGTTCTTTGTACCATTTTAATCACATTACAGAACACTATGGTTTAGCTGCAAAAGCCTGTAACTCACCCAAAGCAATTAACTGAGGTTTCAAAAGCAAATCATTCCACCAATGAATCAGTCAGTGCCACCAAAATGAAAAGTACAGTGCTTAGATATATTGTCAGTAAGTCAGAGTCACTACGCTCCTGAGCTCCGCAATGCTGAATGATTGTTGGATCCCATTTTCTCACTGACTTATCAGTGTGGTAAAGAAAAATGATACTTATTCATGTTAAAGACACGAGTTTAAACGTTCCAAGCAGTGTAAGAAACAAAAACTGGAAAATGGCAACAAAATCATGTCCTGAAACACAACAATGCTGTGCCACTTGGAATATATTTATGGAATATATTTTTAAATCATTTTGACAGTTTGGTTTTGCATGTGGTGACAAACGCAGTGATCACATACATATACAGTTTTGGGTGTAAAATTATTACAGTGGGAAACTACGTAATCTATTTCGACCAACAAGACTAAAGCACCTGAAAACTGTGCCAAATGATGACAATTGTACAAAACAATTTGCATACCTGTATTAAAACTTTTGGAAATTTGCGTGAAGTGATGAGAAATTATGTTCTGCTGTGCAGAAGTGACATTATGGTGTGGGGATATCACTTGCTAATGTTAAATGTTCTTTGAGAAATGCTGAAGAGCAATCGAGAATCTATCACACAGAAGAGTTACCAAGCTTTCAAAACTTTTTAAAAATAAACTCCGGTGACTCCAGTGATACAGCACTGCTGTGTTTTCGGTTCCCACTGTACACGGTTTTGTTGCCATTTTGCTGTTTTTGTGTTACACTGTGCTGTGTCACTTCTTTGTTTGCTACTGTACTGCGTCTTGAGATCTGAAGAAGTTACATGTGCGTATGAGTGCTTTCTCCTGCCAGTGAACTTTACACACTGTAACGTGGAGCCTTGCATTCTTGAAATTGGTGTCTTTGATATGAATATGAATCAGTGCGGTAAAGAAAAACGATCAGTCTTTTTTGAACTTATTTTACATTTCAATTTGAAATAAATGACAGGCTAACACACCCATACTCACTCCACCTCCTTCACCACATTTATCCTGCTGCTCTTTTGCTTGCGTCAACTGACAAATACCTCCTGTCCCCACAACTCCAGTGGATACCAGTGTTTTTAATTATGATTTCTCACACGTTCTTGGGGGGGGGGGGGGGCATAAAGCCATTTATCACGATTAAACTAAACATGGAGGAACAGCACTTATTGATCCAGCTTCCGAAATAGTTTGTCTAGTACAGGGAAGGATGGCGTACCATCGTAGTATCAGTTTATGCACAGGAATGAAGAAATGAGAAAACGTTGTGAAATATCCTGAACGGTACCCAGAATATTACGTAGAGCATTCGGCGTCACGGGAAGGGAAGAGGGCTGTAATGAAATTGGCTCCACATTTGGCTGTAATGTCCTTGCTGAAGAAAAGTCCTTAACCTTAATGGTAAAACATTAGCTATATAAATAAGCAAAAAGTCACACTGTAGCTAAATATAGAATATATCCAGCAAGGACATACTCTTAAGAGTTTGCATATGAAACGGAATTTGCGTAAATGTAAACCCTTGGCACGTAAGATGTTTATGAGGTCAGATGTTAAACTTCCTGAACTGGTCTCTTCCTTTGAGGCTCTCATGACAAAACAAAGACTTCATCAGCATCACTGGTACATGCATCAAAACAGCATGCACTGTTATTCTGACTAGCCATATGAAACAATCGAATATTAGCCGTCCGCCTGGGTAATACTGCATTGGTGGGGCCTATTGAAAATGCATATACAGGCGAGTCACACACCATCTCCTGCAAGTTCCTCACCCGAAAAGACCAATGACATCACGGCCGATCTGCAGTGCATGCAGAAAAAACGTCACAGCTGACCGACAATGGCTGTGAGCGGAAAGTGAGCAGAATGACATCAAAAGGCAGGCCTATTTGTTTCAGGGCGCCTGAATAGGATTACTCCTGTGTGTTAAAACGGGAGGAGGCGCACCCTGGGGGAGAATAGGTCCCTGCTGAGACGGAGCGGAGTAAGGTGGCGTGTGCTTGGGGGAGTACAGAGCAGCACACCCACTCCTGCATGCCACTCCGACTTCCGGACGGCACCTGATCTGGGGTGATGGTGAGCGTCAGGAACACAGGAAAGCTTTGATAACAAGCCGTCCTTCGTGATCCCACTTTAGGAAGCCTAAATTGCATGCATAATGGTAGAATGTTTTTTTTCCAGCACCAAATTGTTAATTCTAAAGCTTCTTATGTTCTTATCTTTGATGCCTCCCCCGACCCAGGTTAGTGACTCTAGTCTGGTGGAGAGTGAACCGTCTCCGGTTCTTAGTACATTTGCGCACGATACTCCTGCATGGCTGCATGAGCGATCTCCGCCTGACTCTTAATAAAGTCGTTTGCAGTGGTTTGGCGATCCGGCACAAAGAGACCCACACTGGGGCATGTTACAGCCGCTGGCTGCCATCCAAACGGAGAAGGCGTGAGGCTGTCGCGCGGCCCCCCCCACCCCACCCCACCCCACCCCTTTTCGGTTTCCGCCCGGCAGTCAAAGAAGAATATCGTGCGGGAGGCTGTCCATGCGGTGACAACCCAGCACATGTGGCTTAGGCTGCGGAGGTCGATGAGTGAACCGAGAACACTGGAGACACAGCAGAAACCCTACCCAAGTGACAGAGGGTTTACTGAGCGTGCTCAAACCCCATTTCCTACCCATTTTTCTTCCTCTAGTGAGGAAGTCCAGTGGAACAACTGTTTCAAACTGATGAGCCATCTAGAGCTTTTGCGTCCTTGTAGAGTTAGACTGAATGCAAGCCCTGCTTCAGACAGGAGAGCGGCTTGAGGAACACAAAGTCAAAAGGACAGTCAGTTATATTGGTGAATGTTTACAGAGGAGATTCAGCATAACCTGGCTGAAGGATGCAAGACACGGTCCAGTTCAGCATCCTTTTGAAAAGCGCCCTTTTCCAG
The DNA here is from genome assembly GCF_023856365.1 of Brienomyrus brachyistius. Taxonomy (NCBI): domain Eukaryota; kingdom Metazoa; phylum Chordata; class Actinopteri; order Osteoglossiformes; family Mormyridae; genus Brienomyrus; species Brienomyrus brachyistius. Next base: position 2,168,194 of record NC_064538.1, on the reverse strand, counting down.
CATGCAGACGTCTTTGGTGAGCCGGCGTTGGCATGTCAGTGGGCACACTGGGGCATCAGAGAAAATGCGCGAACAGGCAGACGCCTCATAAGTCTTCTCCCGTGATTCGCGTTCACTGCCCTCTGTCATCCGGAACAATGGCGCCAGAAAGTCAGCTGTAGTTAGAGGAGATCAAAGCAGAAGCAGGACTACAGCTGCAGGAAGGGGACCCACGGAATCACCAGCCCCTCCACCGCGTCACTAATGCACACTCGCTTTTCCTGCAGTGTATCAACCTGGAGCCAAGGAGGCTTTTTTAATAAGAAAAAATAGGTCCCTGATGTTTTTCCAGCATCGCTGTGCTGGTGTTGGGACAGAACAAACTGCAAATCCATCCTCATGCTAACTGCGCCCACACTGTTTACATCCCCAAAGATGTGTTCTTATTTTATTGATTCATGTCTTATGTATGCACTTTGAGGGGGGGGCATAGTGGCTCACAGGGCAGCCCTGTGGCATCCCACCAGCAGGGGTCTGGGTTCACTTCCCTCCCCCGGTTCTGTGTACGTGTGGAGTTTGACTTCTTTCTCTGTGCTCACATTGAATTTGTGATTTTGGTGACCTGGTGTCTCCAAGTTCATCACAGCGCTTGAGTGTGTGTCACTGCGCCCTGCCATGTGCTGCCTGAGATAGACTCCAGGCTTTTCGTGGCCCTGCTGTGGACCGTGAGACATATGTAAGACACATGGACTTTATGGGACACATACCATTTAGCTTGTATTTCACACTAAAAGCCAGTGCAGTGTGTTTAATGTTTTTAGTCCTGCAATATATCTTAAGCATTTTGTCACATTTTTGATCAAATTAATAACAGCAGTTTGTTAGTCAGCCCCTCTGAGTACCGGTACCCCCCCCCCCCCCAAGACTCTGGATAGGGACATAATAATTTATGCTCTAGCTTTCATTCTTGCTTATTCTATTCCCTTTGTCCTAGATGGAAGAAAGGCTATAAAAGGTAATTAGTCACATCCTTCCAGCTGCTGCAATAGTCCTTTCTTCCACAGTCCATAGTGTCAGGTGTTTTGATTTATGGACGGCAGGAGATGTTGGCAAATCAAGTCGGAGGTTCCTTTGGCTCCTGGAGGAGCATAAGATTGTTACAGAAGCAATTAGCAGGGCTGATCCATACCCGTTTAGCAATTAGCAGGGCTGATCCATACCCGTTTAGCAATTAGCAGGGCTGGTCCATACCCAATAAGCAATTAGCAGGACTGATCCATACCCAATAAGCAATTAGCAGAACTGATCCATACCCGTTTAACAATTAGCATGATTGGTCCACGCCCATTTAACAATTAGCAGGACTGATCCATACCCATTTAGCAATTAGCAGGGCTGGTACACACCTGTTTAGCAATCAGCAGGGCTAGTCCACACCCGTTTAACAATTAGCATGATTGGTCCACGCCCATTTAGCAATTAGCAGGACTGATCCATACCCATTTAGCAATTAGCAGGGCTGGTACACACCTGTTTAGCAATTAGCAAGGCTAGTCCACACCAGTTTAGCAATTAGCTGGGCTGGTCCACACCCATTTAGCAATTAGCAGGACTGATCCATACCCATTTAGCAATTAGCAGGGCTGGTACACACCTGTTTAGCAATTAGCAAGGCTAGTCCACACCAGTTTAGCAATTAGCTGGGCTGGTCCACACCCATTTAGCAATCAGCAGGGCTGGTCCATACCTGTTTCTGGCACTGTGCTGGGCCCATCCAGGCCCATGAGGTATCGCAGCCATGCAGATTCAACGTCTGCATCAGCATGCATCTTTGACTGCGCCATGGATATACCAGACATTTTATATTTCATCCCTGCTGGCACCTTGCAAACCTCATTCGCCCTGAGCATTGTACTCCACTCTCCATGTCTGGTTATCACGATCATCTCATCTCTCTGCTGGCCACCACATGAACACACATTTATATGCGAGGAGGGTAGCGCGTGCACAAAGCATGCACGCAGAGGGAGCGGAAGATGTCTGAGATGCCTTGTTGGTGTACTCTCACACTCGACCTTCAGATACAGCGACTGTAAGCAGTGCCGTCGACATGTTGTGCATGCAGATGAACTCACGATAACAAATTGGTCCGTCTCTCTGTAGGCTTCCAGCTCGGAACGAATCACTGAACTAAGACGACCTGAAAATGATTCTGCACACTCCCAGGTACGGGCACACAAGAATTTTATTCAGAAAAAGATTGTGCAGGAAAGACAACTTTTTGTCCTGCTGAAGTCCACCAAATTTATTCTTAAAATTTATTCTTACGGTCCTTTCCCGACAGTCTTGATTTTTGATCATAGGCAGAAGGATAGATCTGATATTCTGGAATTTTCCTGCCGTTGCGTACGGGTCGAGCGTCAAAGAAGCAGACAGATGTGGCAACACGTTTGACGCAGATGCTGAAACAAGCCTGAATGTGAGTGATCAGAGCAGCATAAGGGGTCATATCTTACAAGGAACGGCATAGGTCAGGCAAGGGAGACGCAGGACCAAATCAGGACCAAAGGCCAGAGCTCTGCTAACAACAGGAGATTTATGCCTCCCAGCTGTGAGCTGGAGGACCCCCAAGGTGAGAATCTGGCCCTGAGCACATGGATCAGGCTCAGGTGAAGCAGGAACACCTGGCTGGCGTGTGAGGTTCGGGACTGGGGGGGAGGGGAGCCCTGCTGTAGCGCGGTTTGCTGAGAAGCTGGAGTAACTGAGCAGCCAGTAGCTGGCTATGGTCCCAGGAGAGCCCTAAGTGAGAAACTTAACTCAGAATGTGCCGTTAAAATGTCGAGCTGCACGAACAGCCGAGCCCCGGTAAGGCAAGCTGTGCCGGCTAATGACCGCTTCTCACGCCACATCGCAGTACGTCATTTTCGTACTCAGATCTGGCATCGAATGATCAACAGTCTTACACCTAAAGTTTCTCTGATCTTTTTTTTTTTTGTTTCAGACAAACTCCAGTGTTAAAAGTGTGAGCTGACCCTCTCCCCCATTTAACGGCGCACGGTTCCACTCCGTCACCATTTGCCTGATGTCTGTCACCACCCGCTGTCCCTGTGCCCGAAAAACAAGTTCACGTCCATTTATTAGACAGACACTTTCCAGCTTAAGGGGTCTGTACAATCAGTACATTAAGCAAGCAGGAACGTCAACTGCATTCAGTGACACGTTCGGAAACCAAGCGCTGTCCCACAGTATTATGCAACGGCGTGCCAATTTCAGACACGCTGAACTGCCCTCAGGTCACAGGCTGATGAAGACGTGCAAGCAGTCGCACTTATCTATACGGGCAGCAGCAATGCAGAGATCGATGCCTTGATTTTTCTCGTGCCCCATTCACCACTCAGTTAGAGGGAGTCAAAGTTACACAATGACACACTATATTCCGTTTATAGTCTAAAGTCATTCAACCATCCCGCCGAAACCACTGTTGAAAGAAAAACGCCTGATATTTTCTCCGAAGCAACTGCCGAGGAATCACACTTCCTTATAAAAACGCACAAAATGCTTTTAATGCCCCGTAATCCAGAGGAAAAAATAGTTTATCTGCCATTAGACAGATGAAAGGAAATGACTTACAGAGTGAAACAAAACTAGTTCTTTGTTTGAGTGCTTTTCACACTACCATACTGCCCCAGGCCAATTTCCACAATACCCTGACACATTGACCATTCTGTTTACTTTACAATTTTCTGAAAGAAAAAAGTACCGACAAAACAGGTTCTTCAAACGCTGCAATACGTTTTACGCCGCGCATAAAATCTGTGACAGAAAATATGGCCCGTACACTATAAATTACACTAGAATGAAACTTAATATAATCACGGTAGCGTGCCCGTCACGCTATTTCACTCAGGTGATACTATTTAACAAATATTTTGATTCAGTTTTTTACACATAAATCTCTTTAACGTCCTTAACTACACAAGTCCAGGAGCGTTCGTGTAACGTTGTGTAACCCTGCATTGAACTAGAAACGGCACCATCGTAATACAATTTTGGTGGTATATTTATTTGAGGGTATTAGCAAGAATCCATTTCAAAACAAATAAATATAACCTTATCAGCACAGATTTAAGAGATTAGCCTGTGCTTTAATCTACTAAACATAATGCGACGAAGCGGTACAAGCGCTAAACTGGGCTCTGCAGGCAGCGCCCGGGCGCCGAGTTCGGCAGCTCCGCGCCGGGGCGCCGGGGAGCCGGAGGGCGGCCGTCGACACTGCGATCCTGTTACCCGGGAGTCACGGTTCACTTGCAAACACCATGACGTGTGAAAACTTCTCGGAAGTAAATGGAAGTAGATCTCCATTCACCCGGTGGGCTGGTTTCTTTTAGGGCAGCTACGGCTTTTAGAGCCGAAATTGCGCTATAGCAAAAACTCGCCCGCAGTTTTGTAGCCTACTTACCATGTTAGCTCACGGTAGATTTACCTAACATTAATCTCTTAGGGCTACTTTTACAGTCCAAAATATTTGTTAATTATTATTTTTTTATTTTAAATTGATGTGGAAACATTGTCTAGTCTATTTTTGATTGAAAATTCCTAGGATGTTAAGTCCGTTATGAAACTGTGTTCCCCGTTTAATGTTAATTAAATGCTTGAGTAGTTCCGGAGTAATTATTACACTATTTTTACTATTTTTACGTTGATAATTAAGGTGTATTTAAAAAATAAAATACTGAATCTGCTACATCACCACTTAGCCTACTTAGGCTAAAGAAAAAGATTCCCTGATTAGAAACTTAAGGTGTTTTCACGGCAGAATGATTTAAATGAAGTACTTAAAGTACCCTTAAAGCCTAGAGGATCACAGCACCAGCCAAGAGGCTGAGATTAAGAGTTGGCAGATGTCAATTGCTGTGGCTTTTCAGGGCATGTATGTATGCGTCGGAGTGCATTTTCTGGATCTTAAGCCCAATCGGCTGCTTCCTGCAGCCAAAGGCAGGTTGGGTTGTGCCTTTTCCACACGACTGATTCTCCCTGTTCTCTGCAGATCCAGGGATGAAACTGAGATTCTTTGTGCCTCCGTGTTATCAGAAAGGCAAGTGTCACGTTGGAGGTTTGATGGAGAGCTGCACGTTGCAGGCGAACCTCCTAACGGACATTCCGCCCCAAAGGCACCGTGTTACAGAGGTAAACTGGAGCTCACATCAGTATAGCTGCTATGGGGGGGTTATGTTTTTATGACGTTACTGTTGACGCCTGTGTTATCTGCAGGAAGTTGCCTAACGACTCCATCAGGCAGTTTTTTAGTGTCAGGAAGCTAAGGCTGTAGAGATGAGAGCGGGTGCATCCAGGTTTCATGGCGACATTGGGTTGGCGTTTGCGGTTTGAGACGGGGACGGGGTCATCCCCCCGCCCCTGCCCCTCCCGTCCGGTTGTTAGGGCTGTCAGGACGTGAGTGTCTGCAAGATGTGAAGAGGGTGCGTAAATCGAGAGGAGGGTCAGGACACAGACAGCGAGGATGCTGGAGGGCGGCTCACAGCAGAACGCGCCTCTCCTGACACGTACACGTTGGCATCTATCCGGCGCGTAAACAGACCAAGGACAGTGTGCGAACTCACAGTGATCCGAAGTACAGCAGAGGCCACCGTATGGAAACTTAACCTGCCAACCTTTTGACCGCAGGTACAACTTCCTGACCTCTGGGCCAACTCTCTGCCCACCGTATTGGTTTCCCGCATTGTGCTCTGATTTAAGTGAAACAGAAAGACGGAGTGGGGGGTTTTGTAGGCCAGTTGGTTTGGGGGGAGGTGGGACAAGCCTACTGCTTACCATTAATGACATGACACACTTGTCAAGATAAATGTTTCCCCCCCTTGGGGCCTGACCCCGTGGACACCAGCCCTGAGACCTCGGGAGAGAAACAGCTGTAATGTTCCTCTTTAACGCAAGCAGACTTGCGTGCCCGTCAGAAGGCAAGGTAAACAGGACATACCGAGGCAGCAGCACAGGAGTCACTGGCATCTTCAGGGTAAGCTGGGTCAGGATGTCGGTAAAATAATGAAGTGTAAAGAGAGAGTAAAAAAGATCTTTCGTCTACATCTTTGGCCCCACGTAACTTGCCCTAGGTGGGTAAATGTGGCTGAACTGAACATCATTATTCTGTCAGGGAGACACTAAATTTTCCCTCATTACAAAGGGTCCCGCATGCATGGAGAACTACACTAATGCAGACGCGTGTGGCAAAAGCTGAAATTAAAGTCACAACAATGAGGTCTCGCGCACCACTCCACTTACACAAACAAAGAAAGCCAACTAAACGTACCTTTTGCCTCGGCCTTGTCTTCCTCCTCGGCTTAAATGTTTGTTTCTTTCCTGTTATCCTCCACCATTTCTGGATCTTGTCCTGTCTCACAGTCTCTCGAATAGACGGGAGGAGGAGCTGGGGAAGAGGGAAAAAAATGGTAAATGAATTAGCGTTCCAAAAGGCAGCATGTGATCTCATCTGACCAATGGCCTCGCAAGGCATTCATTTGACACTCCCCTTCCCCCTCAAACACTCCCCTTCCTCTCTTGTTCTATGTCAAGCCAGTAGTAAAGAGAGCCTATCAGAATCTCCATGGCAACAAAGAGGGGTTTAACCCTTACTTGGAATTTTATGGCGTCTGCCGTCAAACTGGAATGTTGTACCGAATAGAGAAGGCAGACTTCACATTTTCTTTTGGGTACAAGAAACAGAACCATAGAAATTTATGAAATAATGTTATTCTCTTAGGAATACAGCAAGTTATCAAATAAGACATTACAAAATTTTAATATGTAATTTTTCTTCAAATAAAATCTTTTCCCATTTCTTCATGAGGGCAGGTTTTTATGTTAAGACTGTATCACACAGGCTGTCGAAGAAGCAGTGTTTATGGTTTGTAGAAAGTGACTGAAATATTATTTTAAGTAGGAAGGAATATATTTGCAGACAAAAACACAGGTAGCAGAAATGTCAGCAATGCCGTTCTGTGGCGAGGGGCCCAAGAGCTGGCAGTCACATAGCACAGATTTTTAAATAGCTAATACAACAGCCATGTGACTGAACATTTATCTTAATGGATTTGTCAATGCTTGCACAAATGCCTACAATTCCTTCCCATTTATGGGTGTTTTACTGGGGTGATTCCAGTTAAGCCTTCAATGGTCTGGCATCCCATCAGGGGTGGGGTGTTCCTGCGCCTTCTACCCTAGGGTAGTGGTTCCCAACCCAGTCTTCAAGGACCCCCCCAAACCATCCACGCATTTACTCCCTCCCAGCTGCCTGCTGGACAGTTCACATTTTTGCTCCCTCCCCAGGAGGGAGCAAAAATGTGGACCGTCTGAGGATCTAGTGGGGGGAAACACTGCTCTAGGCTGCCTTAGACAGCCTGCAGCCCGCCATCACACAGCATCAGATGGATGAATTCCAGTTAAGCTCTGAACATAAGCTTCCTACTCAGGGGTTCCTCCTGGGATGCAAACCGGCACCATAAAGGTTACAGAATCACATCGTCACTCTCACCATCCCACTGCCAACAGGGAAACTTTGGCATGATCCCAGACATATCTCATATGCTGAGCATCCCGCCCCAGGACTTCGGGGCTGGGTGCAGGCGTGAAACGCTGCCGACTCACCCCAGAAGTGAATGCTTTATCTCTAAAATCTAAGAAGCAGACACACAGGGTGTCAATCCTCTTCTGAGTCTGTTTTAATCGTGTGGCAATTAGGATTAACAACCGATTAACTTGAATTATTTCCTATGCAGGTTTTCACCTCTTTGACAATAATCAGCAGGATATAAAAATCTAAGATTTTCCTAAGTAGCAGAAGTAAAAAAAAAAAAAAAAGTTTGTTGAAGGTATGAAGAACATGCCAATTCGTATTTGTTTCAAAATACAGTGTTAAATTACATGCCTGGGCATTTCTGTCTGTTATATTTGTTAATTAAAACAACAATTATAATTTCTTCCCATCCCCAGAGACAGTATTTTGTTTCTTACAAGGATATGATCTACTGTAGCGACAGTTACAACGTATCACATCCATATTTTCGTCAACCACAATTTAAATTGAACTCATTGTATATTGAAACATAGATCTCACTATTGTCTTTAGGATCGACAGTAGGCTAGGCGGCCGACAATCATCAGGGAAATTTTAATGGTAATAGCCAGACCGCAGCCATAGGTTGAAGAGAGGAGGGGTCGGGGGGAGTGGGGGCATAGCTGGTCTTTGGAAAACCCTTGTTGTTAACACAATTACCATACTGTTAATGGAAGCATGCAGAAGTCGCAATACATGCAAATATATTCTGATGTCCCAGCGTGGGCTGACATGTCAGACGTGGAAAGTTGAGAATCTCCGTGTAGCCTTCCTTTGACCAGGAAAACAAGTTATGCGTCATTTTAAACCGGCTCTGGTGTCATTAATTCGTTTTTCCGAACCGACCTCTGGCTAGTAAAGGGTTAAGCAGAAAATTCACCGACAGAAATGCTGGCCTGGGATTATTGGTATAATTTTCTTGGACACACACAGGTGCTTTTGTAGTAATGAGATAATTAAACAGGTCACACAGTGGTGAGGAATTTGAAAGAAGCAGGTCTTCTGTTTCCCTCTGAGGTAATAAGTTCCTCATGCTGCTTCAGCGTGTGGGAAGTGCAGTGGATTCGGTCATAATTAGTCGCACAGGACAACAGACCAGTTTGGAAAAGGGTTTCTTGTATTTTTTATTGGGAGGAGTGCCTGTTAACTGCACATACATCCAGCATGGCAGAAATTTCATTATTCCATGCCTGTTTTTCTCAAAACACGTATCTAAACAGTACAACATATACTCAGCATCTAATGGTCATTTGAAAATGACATGCAGAAGGGCAGATTCACACCTGCAACCATTAAACATGCTATGAATCAGAACCGGAATGAACTTTATTTGCCCTGTACAACCCAAGTACAAGGAATTTATTAGTCAATTGGCCACATTAAAGTAAAATAAAGCAAATTGCAAAAAATAACAGTATTAACATAGAGCACTGATTAGTGAAAGAGTAAAAAATAAATTTCTTCCGTAATGTTGTAAGAGGGGTACTCCAACAATGTAGTGTGCGGACTTATTGTATTATGTCAATCACTGTGTGACTCATTGGGAACCAGAAAAGTAACCAATGGAAAGTGGGTTAAAAGTGGGTTACACAAGCTGGTGATTGGCCGCCTGTGGTGATCCCGCCCACAGTCACTTTCCAAGATTCATTTCCTCCATCGATTCCATTCTCATTCTCCTTAAAATAATACAATCAGGATCCCAGTGTGAGGGCTGGATAAGCTGATGGCCACTCGGGGCAGAGCAGGATCTTTAGATAACGGGGGGATATATTAAGTTAGGATAATGCAGTTTATGGGCTGAGCAAGGTGGGTGCCGCTGGAGGGTCTGGTTAATAGATTCAGAGTGGTCTTAAGGGAATCACCCGGCAAAGCGGAGAGCTTGGTGGGACGCACTTTAAAGAAGGGCAGGTTTTTCAAGATGGTCGGAGCGTCTAGCGGGAGTTGGCCGAGTATGCAGTTTGTGCGCTTGACAAGCATGCGACGTTTTACCTGGAACTATGCTGTGAATTTGGACGAGAAAAAAAAATGCATACGTGCATTACATATGTGCACCATAAGCATAAAACACAAAACGGATAAGTTAGTATTTATTATTATTATTATTATTATTATTACTAGTAGTTGTCCTAGTAGGTAGCACATTGTGTTGACACAAAGTGACAATCATTAGCCATAAATTTATCGGGCAGGTGACCTTTTTGCAGCAATCTTTCTGGTTAAGCGGCCTGTTCTCCTGCATGCTGCAGCAGTACCTCTCCTGGGTCTTTCCTATTCAGACCGCGTCCTTAAGCACAGTCGCTTCCAGACTGCCTCCCACCAAATGCATGCGGCCATTATAATGCTGTTATACCGATGTATAATTAGCTCTTAGCTAAATCGCCATCCAATAGCACAGCTAGTTTATTCCGTTTGTAAATAACTGTAACAACTATAATAACTATGACAATCTTTTAGCGGAATTCTAAGGGAACCCCTACTGTCTCGCGTGGGAAGAGGTAGATTTTTCTGTGTTGTTTTTTTTTTTTTTTTTGGTCTGGTGCTCTGGGTCACATTGAGGCCAAGCCTGTCGCTACATGCAGAGTTCGATGTTTATGTTCACATAACACTGCCATCTGCTGGTGGGAAGAGGCTGGACGGTAAGCGACTTCTGAAGTTGGGATTTGGAAAATAATCCACAGAAAATCCTTGTTTTAAAGTTGAATCAGATGAACTGTTATCGAAACAATGGCAGTTTTCCCTCTGTTTTAATTTATCCTCTTTTATTTTTTAGGTCACACCCCCACCGAGGCCCCCAGCCTGGAAGGGGACCCAGCATCACGCAGGTGAGGCTCCTCCCACCTCACAGCCTCTGTCTCAGGCAGGCTCTCCCGGTCTCAGGCAGGCTCTCCCGGTCTCAGCTAGATACCCAGCAGGATGTCTCGAGCATGCATGTATTATTATTATTATTATTATTATTATTATTATTATTATTATTATTCTGTGATAGGTTAATTCCCTGTCTTGCACCCATAGCTTCCATGTTAAGTTCTGGACAAGGAGGGCCATGATAATGTACTGTCCGCTGCATGTTCTTTGGGCTAATCTGATTATTGGGTGGTGTATGGGCAGATCGGCGATATGGCGGATATCAAACATGTGCACTGAAAAGCATACTCATCAGGTCCTGAATTTCGGCTTGATGTCTCAGACAATATCAGCATGCATGTCCCATGATTACGCTTTAAAGGAGCCTCTTTATTGGTTGTGAAATTGTGCTTCATTTTTTCAATAAATGTTGCAAACCCATAATCTAATGGACACATCTAATGCAATGTGTAACAGCTAATGAGTTCTGACTGCAAGTGTCTCATTATTTCCTTCTGTACTATATTAATGAAGTTTGTATTTGGTTTGTTCCTTTTCAGATTGTACTGTATGGTAAGTTAGTCACTGACAGGCAATAAGTTACATAAAAATCAGAACCTGTGACCTTGTACTTGCCCCGAACTGATGCTATGATTTTTATTAAAATTGTTGTCCTCCCTACACTTGTCATGCCCGGCTCGTCCGCTCCTCGTGTGTGCCACGCCCCCTAATTACCCACGTGTGATTTCCTGATCGTGCCCAGTCGTGTCTTGTTTCCTGCTGCCTTGTTCCGTGTATTTAAGTCCTGGTCTCCCCAGTTTGCTTTGTCTGTCATTGATGTTAGTGGCGTTACATGTCTCCTGCTCCCCGTTACCTCATTAAACCCCCGGTTTCCCGTTATCCCGCTTGCCTGCCTGCTCCTTCCACGCCCTACCGCACGATCGCCGCTTACCTCCGCGACCGGTTGTGACAGAATGACAGACCGGAAGAAAAGGAGGAAGCAGAGGAGAAGGAAGCCCCTGCCTGAGCCCATCCGACTGGGCACATGCTCCCTCGCCGACTCCTGGTCTCTCGCTGAGGACGAGAGAGAGGGGCTCGTCCAGGGCTCCGTCCCTGACCCGCTCCATAGGGGAGTCCACTTCCTGGTGAGAGTCGGGGCTTCCAGCAGCGACGAGGAGGACATTCCTTTCTCGTATCCCGAGCTGGAGCCGTTCGCTCCGGATGAACTACCGCCCCTGCACCGGTATAATCACCGGCCCGAACACCTGGCTAATTGGGGAGGTATTAGGGCCGTAAGGGACTCGATACCCCGGGTCCCGAAGAGGACCGCGCCCGTCTCCCCCTCCCAGGACGTGCCAGTTCTGCCTGCGCTGTCAGCGCAGCGCCAGCCTCTGCAACCTGCGCAGCCGGAGTAGCCATCGCCGCTGTCCGTTAGCTCTGCGCAGCTTCCTCCACCTGCGGCTTGCGCTCCCGCGCAGCCGCCATTGCCGGCGGACCCCGCTCCCGCGCAGCCGCCATTGCCGGCGGACCCCGCTCCCGTGCAGCCGCCGCCGCCTGCTGCAGCTCCCGGGCAGGCGCCCCCACTGCAGCCACCTGCAGCTCCCGGGCAGGCGCCCCCACTGCAGCCACCTGCAGCTCCCGGGCCGGCGCCCCCACTGCAGCAACCTGCAGCTCCCGGGCCGGCGCCCCCACTGCAGCCACCTGCAGCTCCCGGGCCGGCGCCCCCACTGCAGCAACCTGCAGCTCCCGGGCCGGCGCCCCCACTGCAGCCACCTGCAGCTCCCGGGCCGGCGCCCCCACTGCAGCCACCTCCTGTTCCTGACCGCGCTCCAGTTCCTGTAGAGGCGCCCCTACTGCAACCACCTCCTGTTCCTGACCGTGCTCCAGTTCCTGCAGAGGCGCCCCCTCTGCAACCGCCTGCTGCAGCTCCCGGGCAGGCGCCCCCACTGCAGCCAGCTCCTGTTCCTGACCGCGCTCCTGTTCCTGACCGCGCTCCAGTTCCTGCAGAGGCGCCCCCTCCGCCTGCAGCAGCTCCCAGGCAGGCGCCCCCACTGCAGCCACCTGCAGCTCCCGTCAGCGCTCCAGTTCCTGACCGCGCTCCAGTTCCTGCAGAGGCGCCCCCTCTGCAGCCGCCTGCTGCAGCTCCCGGGCCGGCGCCCCCACAGCCTGACCGTGTCCCTGGCCCCGCTCCTGTCCCTGGCCCCGCTCCTGTGACCCCTGGTCCCTCGCCCCGGCGGCGTCGACCCCGACCTGGGGTCGGCCTGTCTGTGTCCCGCAGGGGAAGGGGACACAGACGCAGGGCTGGGGTCCCGCCCGCCCTGCCCCCTGGCTCGCCCTGCCTCGCCTGCGCTGGGGCTCGGTTGGCGCCTGCGGGTCCTGGCCCTCCGGGTCGGCTGTCGCCTGCGGGTCCCCCTCCGATACCTCGTCACCCCGCCTCGCTCCCCCCTCCGGTGCCTGGTCGGTCGCCTACGGCGGCTCCCCCCTCCTCTGTGCCTTCGCCGTGGGCCCCTTCCAGCTCCCTCGTCCCCTTCCCTGGTGCTCCCTCCTGCTCCCTCCCTGGCCCCTCCGCGGGTCCCTCGCCCTGTCTCCTCGGCCCCTTCTCGGTCCCCTCCGGCTGCCGCCCGTCGCCCGCTGGGGCTCCCACGGGCTCCCCTTTGTTCCCCCGCCTTCTCTCCCTTCTCTCCTGCCCTGGTCCCTCCTTTGTTTGTTCCTCCTGCCGTCTTTCCTCCTTTCTCCGTTCCTCGTTCCTTTGTTCCTCCCGTCTCTGCTCCTCGTGTTCCTCCTTCTCCCTCTGGCTTCCCTCCGTTCACTCCCGGTCCTTTTGTCCCGCCTGTTCCCTCTGTGTCTCCCTTTCTGATCTGTCTCTCCGCTTTCCCGGCCCTTTGTCAGCTCCTGTCCTATGTTCTGTCTCTTGCCTTGTTTTGTGCTTCGGTCCTGTTCCCCGTCGTGCGTTAATTCTGTTCTTGTTTTCCAGGTCCTGTTCTGCCTCGTCCCGTCCGTCGCCCCCTTCCTTGGCGCGCCCGGTGTAGCGCGCCTTTGGGGGGGGGTTCTGTCATGCCCGGCTCGTCCGCTCCTCGTGTGTGCCACGCCCCCTAATTACCCACGTGTGATTTCCTGATCGTGCCCAGTCGTGTCTTGTTTCCTGCTGCCTTGTTCCGTGTATTTAAGTCCTGGTCTCCCCAGTTTGCTTTGTCTGTCATTGATGTTAGTGGCGTTACATGTCTCCTGCTCCCCGTTACCTCATTAAACCCCCGTTATCCCGCTTGCCTGCCTGCTCCTTCCACGCCCTACCGCACGATCGCCGCTTACCTCCGCGACCGGTTGTGACAACACTGGTGGTTAAACTGAGATTTTCTGCCTGTAGGAAACTGGCAAACAGACATACGAAATGGGAATTATTTCTCCCAATGCAGTAATGAAGTAATGTCATTTCAAGGTAAAAGCGAAATCTTTGGTAATGTGGTTAACAGGAGGAATCTTCATTTAAAAAGAAACTGATGTGAGCTCATGCCATTGGGATCTGGGTAGGGTCCACAATAAGGAAAGTGCAGCTTTTATGAAAAGGTCTAGATGAGAACTAAAAGGTATTTAGTGTTAGCTAAACATCCATCCATCCATCCATTTTCCAAACCGCTTATCCTACTGGGTCGCGGGGGGTCCGGAGCCTATCCCGGAAGCAATGGGCACGAGGCAGGGAACAACCCAGGATGGGGGGCCAGCCCATTGCAGGGCACACTCACACACCATTCACTCTCACATGTATTCCTACGGGCAATTTAGCAAGTCCAATTAGCCTCACAGTTTTTGGACTGTGGGGGGAGACCGGAGTACCCGGGGGAAACCCCACGACGACATGGGGAGAACATGCAAACTCCACACACATGTGACCCAGGCGGAGACTCGAACCCGGGTCCCAGAGGTGTGAGGCAACAGTGCTAACCACTGCACCCTAGCTAAACATGCGTCAGTTAAACATACGCTAGGACAGTTTAACCCAGCTGTCATCGATACTGATCAGAGATTTATGCAGGTAAATCTAAACTATGTGCAGATCGGTGACCATGTTATAATTTTCAAATTGCTGTAATTTAACAAGAAATTTTCACCTTAAAACCCTGATTAATCATCAGTCAGAACACTGATTGATGATTCTCTCCCATTAGAGCACTTAGTCATATCCATGTCATTTAATCTTAAATTTCTAAAAATAAAAAGGCAAGCATTCACAAATCTGACCAGGATAAGAAGATTGACTGACTGACTGACTGACGGACGATCTGTCAGTCGGTCCCTAATCTGCTCCTGTTTGGCCAGTAGAGGTCTTTGCTGACCATCCTGTCTCCTTCCATTTATTTCCCAATTAGTCACACTAATTTTCTCCTCCATGTTACCTTCATACATGAGTACCTCATATATAAGTGTGATGTTCTAGTAATATTTGGTGTTGGTGTTGATGTTGATGTTGATGTTGGTGTTGGTGTTGTTGGTATTGGTGTTGGTGTTGTTGGTGTTGGTGTTGTTGGTGTTGGTGTTGCTCTGTTGCTTTTACCCTTCCATTGTGACTCCTCTGTGGTCCTTTTGGTTTCTATTACATTGCGTATTGGTCCCTAATAAACCTGTGTTAGTTCTCCACTAAGCTGCACCAGTGTTGTCCCTCAATTCCTCTCCTAACAGGTGGAAGGAAAAAACACCCAACTGATGTCCCTTCCTGATATTTAGTTTGCTTCACAGTCTGCTGCATGTGTGCACTGCCCTGCACTGCCCTGCCCTGCACTGCACTGCACTGCACTGCTGTTTACTGGGACTGTTGGGTCTTTGTTGTTGTTGTGTATTGTGGTGTTGGAATAATAATTATCCCTGTAGGGAAATTCTCTTTATGCCTCCCTGAACTTGCACTCTGTGGGTGAGAGAAAGCTGGCCGTGAAGGGCAGCCACCCATAGCGGCACCCAGGAGGCTGGGGCTTAAGAGCCTCGCTCAAGGACCTGCAGACCTGCCGAGGCCGGGCTTGAGCTGGTGAGCTGCAGGTCACAAGCACAGAGGCTCAGCCCACTGAGCCACATGCTTCAGGCAGGTGTAATGGCCAGGTGTCTCAGTACTTCTTTCTATATAGTGTACGTGACTGAAGGCAGGTCGAAAAGCTGGCGGCGTTTTTGTGTGAAAAGTCCTCCAGACAGCCGAGCTGAGCTCAAGGACTGTGTCTCTGCCTGCGACGTGCGTAGTGTCAGCACCTTATCCTCTGCTATCGGAGGAACACGTCCACAGTGAGATAGTCTCAGAGGTTCAAGTCACAACAGTATGTTAAGATGCACTCAGGCTTGTCAGCCGTCCTGGTGGGAGGTTAAGTCACCTTACAGCTTTTAATACTTCATTTACCACAAAGGCAAATATTTGCATGTATTTCGTGAGGCCTGAGTCTACTTCTTATTTTTTTATTACCAAAACTGCAAAAAAATTTGTGGTACAGCTCTGGAAAAAATTAAGAGACCACTGTATTTAAAAAAAAAAAATCTGCATTTGGTTCTGCTGGCAGAAGGCTACGCTGAGCAGAAGGTTGCTTCCAGATCAGGTTGGAAAGATCAGGAGCTAAGTCAGCTTTACCTTGAATACAAATGTCATCCAAAATGAAAATGAAAACTGGCCTGGAGCAGATGAAGGTTAATAGAGCAGATGGATGGATGGATGGATGGATAGCAGTTCAAACAAATTCTCACTAATTATTTGCAGCTATTATTTTTGTAATTCAGTGTCTTAGTTTAGCTTCACAAATAACGTGGGTTGTCTGAGCGCAGCCCCTCATCTGGAGAATCTTCATTCCCTTTTCCCCAGTAGGGGGCATCACTACACTGCAAATCCTTGAATGTGAGCTTGATTCCAGCGAATGTGGCACAAGTGGCTTATCACTGTATATCTTTCAAACTCTGAATACTTGTCATCGGTAGCAGCCAAACAAATTAGACAGCAGCCGAGGGCGCCATCTTATGAGGGGGTGTTGACTTAATAACCCAAATTCACTTTGTCTGAATGTCATGTCATGGTCCTCTTGCTGCGAGGAGCACTGGCTTCCTGTGTGGCGCAGTGCAAATGCATGGCGGTATTAAACTGAATTATTCTATTCAATAATAATGGTACTGGTCCTATTTCATTAACTCAGAACTAAGTAATCTCTCTCACTAAATGTATGGCTGGGACGCTTAATAGCTAAAGACCCGAACCTCAAGTCCAAAGTTCCAGTTCAGTAGAACCTTTAAGAATAATCCTAGTAAAGTATCTAGCTGTTAAAACTGGTGACAATCAAAACAAGAGTCAACCGGAAATGTAAAGTGAATGGTGTTTGGTGTGTGTGAGTGGGTGAGTGTGAGGTGTGTGAGTGTGTGAGTGTTTGGTGTGTGAGTGTTTGGTATGTGAGTGTGTGGTGTGTGGGTGTGTGAGTGTGTGGTGTGTGTGAGTGTGTGGTGTGTGTGAGTGAGTGGTGTGTGAGTGTGTGAATGTGTGGTGTGTGAGTGTTTGGTGTGTGTGAGTGAGTGGTGTGTGTGAGTGTGTGTGAGTGTGTGGTGTGTGAGTGACTGGTGTGTGAGTGACTGGTGTGTGAGTGAATGGTGTGTGTGTGAGTGGTGTGTGAGTGTGTGGTGTGTGAATGGTGTGTGAGTGTTTGGTGTGTGAGTGTGTGGTGTTTGAGTGTTTTGTGTGTGAGTGTGTGGTGTGTGTGAGTGAGTGGTGTGTGAGTGTGTGAATGTGTGGTGTGTGAGTATTTGGTGTGTGTGAGTGAGTGGTGTGTGTGAGTGTGTGTGAGTGTGTGGTGTGTGAGTGACTGGTGTGTGAGTGACTGGTGTGTGAGTGAATGGTGTGTGTGTGAGTGGTGTGTGAGTGTGTGGTGTGTGAGTGAATGGTGTGTGAGTGTGTGAGTGTTTGGTGTGTGGGTGTGTAGTGTATGAGTTGCTCTGTGATGGATTGGCGCTCCAGGATAGGCTCCAGACCCCCCGTGAGCCTCAACAGGATATCCTTGGGGGCAGCGTGTGGCTCAGTGGGCTGAGCCTCTGTGCCTGTGATTCGAAGGCCACCAGCTCAAGCCCGGCCTCAGCACATCTGCGGGTCCTTGAGCGAGGCCCCCAACCCCCAGCTCCCTGGGTGCTCCCTCAGCCTCCAGCTATGGGTGGCCGCCCTTCACAGCCAGCGTGCTCTCACCCACAGAGAGCGGGTTGGGGGAAGGAAATGAGAATTTCTCCCAAGGGATCAGCTGTAAGTTGAACCCTAAATTATAGCTCTTAAAGAGCTGTTCTGAGTTTTAAAGTTCATTGACAAGCATCATTGGTGATTTTTAATTAGTAACACCTTTGCAATAACATAAAACACCGAAAATGTGTGCTCCCTTTGGGAGCCAATGACTACAAACCATACTACGGTAACTATAGTACTTGGATATTACATAAATTGCTGTTGAGGTAGGAAATATATCCGCCTTCGTAGTCCTTAGAAATCATTGCCTTTATTGACAGGTTATTATTAATAAGTGTATCTGGGAGATTTGAATACAATTTAGTAGATACTAAGTTCATTTTTCCCATTTTTGTTGGTAAAATTGTTTTACATTTCCATATTAGTCAGTAATATTTTACAGGATTTTATTTAAACTGATCTGTATATTGCGGTACTGGTCTCAATTAAAAATTAATTTTGAAGGAACCAAAGCCCATTCTTTGTACTTGTACAGAATTTCTCATACATATAAAATATTTTGGCCTATTTAAAATATAAAATAATATTTTGTAATTTGCAGTTGATCAGCTTAATAGAAATGATGATTAATTTGTGTCAAAATACTTTTGTGTTCTGTATTATTGTATTTTTTAAATGCATAAAGTACTTTCCCCAACACTGCACACGCGATGACATCATGTGCGAGAAGGTTCACATTTGCTCAGCTGCGGAGTGATGCGCTGCGGCTTGTCGACACATGATGAAGAGGGAAGCGATTCCGTGCACGGTCAGTGAAATGTGTCTGTTTCTACCGAATATAACAAGAACTGCAACAGTTTTCAGACTTTCCTTTATATGCTTTTGTTAGTTATTGGTAGGTCGATGTACCTTTTGTCGTTTATTCAGCCCTTGTAAACAACCATTTACGTCTCCTTCATTTAGCGAATCCATTTATTTTTATCTAAAGCAACCTACAAGGCAAATCAAGTTTATTTATATAGCACAATTCAGAGGCAGGGGGCGGCATGGTGGTGCAGTGGTTAGCACTGTTGCCTCACACCTCTGGAACCCGGGTTCGAGTCTCCGCCTGGGTTACATGTGTGTGGAGTTTGCATGTTCTCCCCATGTCATCGTGGGGTTTCCTCCGGGTACTCCGGTTTCCCCCCACAGCCCACAAACATGCTGAGGCTAATTGGAGTCGCTAAATTGCCCATAGGTGTGCGTGTGTGAGTGAATGGTGTGTGAGTGAGTGGTGTGTGAGTGTGCCCTGCGATGGGCTGGCCCCCCATCCTGGGTTGTTCCCTGCCTCGTGCCCATTGCTTCCGCATAGGCTCCGGACCCCCCGCGACCCAATAGGATAAGCGGTTTGGAAAATGGATGGATGGACTTTTTTTAAGAAACCAGTAAATTTTCAACTTTATTAGAGAATTAAGCAAGCATCCGAAAACTTTCTGTGAGCCCGTATATTTACTCAATCCAAACCAGTTCTGTCTGTCAGTCTCCATTCGTTCTCGTGTTTGATAGTGTATCTCGGCCTTTTTGCACTCCATTCGGCTGAGATAGAGGACGGGTGTCATTCTGCAACATTTAGACTCATTTGTTGATTATTCTGATGATCATTTGATATGGTGATGGGACAGACGTGCCAGTTTGGAAGACGATCCTTTGTGCTGGAATTTCCTTTCCCTGCTCTCTGCCTCCTAGGTTTGTGCCGCATTGCACTGAGATTAGCTGAACCGAAGCCCTGTCCGTCACCCATTTATTGCACATCCTGCCAGTTTGTATTACCAGACCAGGCCTGCTGGTCTGCCAGTGAGCGGAGCCAGGAGCCAGGCTGCAAGAATAGCCCAGTGTTTCAAAGCCATCTTTATTCTTAATGGCTTTATGTTTTGTCACATCCCATAATGATCTCCCCCCTCCCCCTCGCCACCATCACAAAGTTTGTCAAGTCGCCAGCCCCAATAAGGAGGTCAGAGAGGCAGTGGGGGGACTTGGTGTGTATGGTGGGGGTTTGAACATGGCACAGGCCAGTGCTGCAGTCCTCCTGCCCCCAGAGGGAAAAGGGGACAGACAGCTGGGTCTCTTTCACCCACTTTCACCAACATGCTTTGCAATCTGGCCGAAAACTGCCAGGTCATAAGAATCTGTTACTCTCTGTCGTGTCAGCAGGCAGTGTTTCCTAACCCGGTCCTCTGGGATCCGCAGACGGCCCACATTTTTGGTCCCGGTTGGGAGCTGGGAGTCAGCAAAAAAGTGGATGTTTGCAGGTCTCCGAGGGCCGGATTGGGAAACACTGTCAGCAGGTATGACATACGAAGTCCTCATATGTTCATCCATCTGTCTACTCCAGTACAGGATCACAGAGAGAGGGATGCACATTCACACGGAACTGGGAAATGTAGCAAGGAGACACCAGTTCTGCATTTTGTGCATTTGTATGATGGGATGTGACCAACACAACACAGGCGGGCATCACGCACACTGTGGGATTGGGATCAGACCTGAGACAACAAGAAGTTAACTTTGTAATAATAATGCGCAAAAAACAAATGTCTAAAATGTTTTTAATTTAGACATTAAAATATGACTATGTTGGTTTAATATTAGCATATACGTAAACCAGCGCCCCTGCCCAGCCTGATCCAACACAACACCGAGAAATCTGCTGACGTTTGTCCACATCCAGGTGGCATTTAAAACCCTTGCTATTCCCCTGTGCAGCATGTTGCATTTCTCTGCATTTAAATCCCTTGCTATTCCCCCTGCGCAGCATGCTGCAGTTCTCTGCATTTAAATCCCTTGCTATTCCCCTATGCAGCATGCTGCATTTCTCTGCATTTAAATCCCTTGCTATTCCCCCTGTGCAGCATGCTGCATTTCTCTGCAATTAAATCCCTTGCTATTCCCCCTGCGCAGCATGCTGCGGTTCTCTGCATTTAAATCCCTTGCTATTCCCCTATGCAGCATGCTGCATTTCTCTGCAATTAAATCCCTTGCTATTCCCCCTGCTCAGCATGCTGCATTTCTCTGCATTGCTTCGCCTTCGATGCAGTCTTACAGGTTGGTATAAAACAACCTACAAGTAACATGGAAAGCTCTCTACAGAAAAGGATGTTTGTGCGATTCGAAAGAGTGCAATGTGCACGGGATTCTGTGCGATATTGTTCACCCTACACATGCGAAACTAAATGTCGTGCGAAGTCACTGCTGTTTTGGCTACTAACAAACCTGAAAAGCCATCCCTTCCATTGCCAATTTGGTCTGTTGTTACCTGTTTATTTTATTTGAATTTTCCGTTGGAATTGAGTTAGTTTGATTCCAAGAGTCTATAAGGCACTGTGTGGAGAATAATTCATGAATTATGAATTTTATTAAAAATCAAACCAGCCACAAGGTCAGAAACATTCCATGGAAACATTCCATGGAAACATTCCATGGAAACCTTCAATACTGATTAAAAGCTTTGAGTGAGTCGTCAGTGGCCCATGAAGAGCAAAGACCATTTTTAAAATACCTGATCAGCGTTGTGTTGAGATAAGTCGGCAAAACTTTCCATAAGCTCTTCTGCGCAGATGCTGGGGGCAGTTTGATGAACCTCGAAAGGTCGCCTTGCATCATATCTGATCAGCAGACAATACCAGCGCCGTGAAACACCCACCCGCTCTTTGTCTCTACGTTTGTCTGTTGTTTTTATTCATTTTCAAAGGAGTGTGATAAAAGAAGAAACATCAGGGGCCAACAGTATTTTTTATTTTCCTATTGTTCTGCATGTTTTTCCTTTTTCCTGATGATTATTGTCCTTGATTTTGGTTTTGCACAAACCAGACATTTTTGGACACCTGGAACAAAAGGGAACACTGCATGCGTCACTGGCGAAAATGGTCCATGTCGCATTTATGACTGCGCCCAGCCATTTCATTGTTCACAGTCTGTAGTTTGAGGAAGAAAGTCTGGTGTCATTCTAATGTCCCGTTCTGACATCGACGACAGGATGGGCCTTGTCTGTATGAAGGAATTTGGAAGTTTGATCTCTTCTTGGTTCTCAAATGGCTGCACATAGCAGAGGCGTTGTTCCTATTTTTTTATCTGCATTTCAAGTTTTATGTCACATTCTGTGTAACGAGAAGACTTTATGCCGTAAATTATAATTCCCCCATATAGCATCTCTTAGCAAGTCAGCCAAGATGATGTCACAGCATATAACCAATCACAGTGAGACACCAAAGCAGGTGGTCTCTGTGTGTGGTGGCCTGAAGAGTTGCTGTGGTTTGTAATTCACCACATTCCATTAAGAGGAAAACCTCCAGGTATGTGTATAAACCTCACTCTTGCTTCACCCACTAATCCCAGTGCAGGGGTCAGTCATTCCAGTACAGCATACCTTGACCTTCCTCTACCATCAACCAGTAATGGGAGAAATTGGGTTCTGGTAACCCACAGTCAGAATATCAGTCACTGTTAACCTCCTTTGGGTGCTTTCTAGCTGACATTGTGATCTGAGAGAAGGGGATCTTTCCTACTGTCACTAACATAGACTAATCCCAGTGTTGAATCTAGAGATTTTGCTAAGTTACAGGCACCTTAGTCTTAAAAGAAAAAACATCTATAGAATTGCATTTCATGGTTGGATTTCATTGACAGCACCGCAGCGCTTCAGAGTCATTGATTCTGCTTCTCCACGATCTTCTCTAACACCTCTTCGATGACTCTTCTCTGACTCTTTTCTGACTCGGCCGACTCTTGGGTTTGATGCTGCTGCAGTTCATTACGCATTTCCTGGGCTCACAGACCTCGCGAGTTTAAACGTAAAACTCTCCCCCTTCCGGAAATGGCTTCGACGGCTGGGCATTTTTCCACTTTCCCATGTCACACTGGCAGGTACTGCAAGTACCTGCAGATATTTGCTCATGCCTTGCGCCTCTGCACTGGCCTGGCTGCCGGGACACACCCACCCGTCTTTGTTTCAGGAATTGTCTGCTTTTGTTTGTTGATGTTGGTTTTCAAAGACATTACATGAAGCACAAGGGGACAAAATTCCACGATATTTGCCAGCATTTCTAATATTCCCCTCTCATTGTATTCTATGCACGTAAACTTCTTCCTGTTCCGGCTTAAAGATTATTTTCTTTTTGCTTTTGGGCCACAATGTTCTGCTGTCGGACTTTAACGTCTTGCCTTAGTTTTGTCACCAGAACTCAGACACAGACAAACATTTATCACAGTTAACTTTAATGCAGCCTTTTTCATTTTTTATTTAAACAATAATGTTACAGAGATTGTAGTTGGGTATAGTTTTGTATTTTTCTTAGAATTATATGTAAAACGGTACTTTTTCATCTCTGTTTCATAACAGTTTCATAACAGGAGTTCTTATAATAAGAATTAAGTTAAGACAGTTTCAACTTAACTTAAAAATAAACATCTTTTCATGTTTTACTATAGTATTTTTTTCTCTAACATTTTAAACACAAATTTTTCTTCAAAGGTTTAATGTGAACGTTATGTGAATCTGGTTTGGAATGTTCTAGACACGTGAAGTTGACTCTCGTGCAGTTCGTTCAGTTGAGTATAATACATGCTAGAAGCCAAAGATATATGCAGAAATATGACAGTTAATGGTTTTCGGTTGTTTGGGAAAGTTATTTATTTACTAAATGTACAAAACGCGGTAAATTCTTCAGAATAAGGGATTTACTAACTGATTCTGCTACGAGGTGACTGTCAGCTCTTCCATAAGCTCTTCCTTTGTAGCCTAAACACACGCAGTTAGGTTTGATTAAGTCTCTGAATTGCCCGTAGTGTGTGATGTTGCGTAAGCGTATCCATCTTTATGCCCTGTGAAGGCCTGGCAACCCCCCCCCACACACACACACGTTATTACTTTTATTACTAGGAATAACAGTAATGAAAGTGAGAATACCGAAGGATTGTGTTCAAGCCTTTATAGATATTTTTTTTTACAATAGACTGAAAAATAAATTCACATCAAAAAATAAATATCCATCGATCTTTCAACCGCAGGTCGCCAGATTAACGCATACATATATATTTGGAAAGTAAATCACTTACTGTGTATGTGGCGTAATGTAAAAATAATGAATGAAACTAATCATAACAAACATCCATCCATTTTCCAAACCGCTTATCCTACTGGGTTGCGGGGGGTCCAGAGCCTATCCTGGAAGCAATGGGCACGAGGCAGGGAATAAGATTTTTAGTTCATTTCATCAGCACAGCAAGTATAAAGGAGATTTTCCTCTCTGGGAATAATGTAATGTGAAAATGCGGCATGCAATTAAAGCTTAATTGAATTTGAATAATTCAAAAATGAATACACTTTTAATATGTAACCACAAATTAAATATATAATTAAATATATGTATATATAAACATTGTTTATCTCATCCACTTTTGTTACACAATTTAATAAAAATGTAATGTTAATAGATATTTATTAGAAAAATATATAAAACTGAACGAATCTATGGACGATTCTGAAAGACTCGATTCACGGAAAAGGGATCACGATCCCCATTATTAATTCTCACTGAAGAATTTGCTCAACCAACCTCCCCCCACACCCCACCGCTGCCGCCGCCACCCCTCGAGCTGGCAGATAGTGAGGCGGGGCTACAGCGCGCAGCCAATGAGGATGCTCCGCTCGCACACACACCTCCACCTCGGGGCTTCCGCGAGCGATAACTGGCTAATGAAAGCTGCGCTATCCCTGCACGCTGAGGACCTCATGCTCCTGCAGGAGCACGCCGGTGCATTTTCCTGCAGGAGGTGTCTTCGTCTACATCGTAGCTGAGTCAGGATAAGTACAGCGATCACGCTGGCTGAACTTCCCTGCCTCCCTCGGATACGATGAACTATGTTTCTGCTTGCCGTCTTTTTGTTAAGCCTTTTACGTATTAATTACGTACACGTATGCTCCTGCGTTGTTGCGTGTTCCAAGACCTCTGGCTCTAGAAGAACATTTTGAAACATCAGCTATTTAGCGACGTGAGGAAAGCGCATAAAGACTTAAACAGACTTTGAAAAGGAAAGCGTGCATTTGTGACCGCGATGGAATCCGGTGACAAGGTAAATATTTACATTTACGCTTCGTGCTTATGTGTGCCACGCGGCTGCTAGTGACAGATTATACGGCCGTAGTGACACTGCGGCTCGCAGCCCGGGCACCGTTGCGTCAGCCCACTAACAAAGTTTCACGGTCTCTTACTAGATTTATATCGCATAAATAGATAACGTGGACAGTGGACTTGCTTTGTGATTTTTAGAATTTGACGCTAAACATTAAAATTCCCTTTTCGCAAAAAATATCATGAACAAAAATAATTGGAGTATTTTTCTAAGTGTGTAGATGTGATAATTTTTTACTTTAACATCTTGGTATTGTTATATTTTACAGTCCCTGTATATGCCAAAACATATTTTACTAAGATGAGTTTTGATTTACCTTGGCGACATGTGTCTTGTTTGTACTAATACTAATACTTGATCACCACTTCCACGTAATTTCAAGAACAGAGTACTTGTGGTTGACCTATATATAACGAAACGGAAGCAAAAATTGGGACGTCACCGGCATCTTGGATCGATAAAAAAAAATTAATTTGAGTCAAAAGTGAATACATTAAAAAAATTATTACTTTGCGTTGATTTTTCCCAAGGTGATGTTATAAAACGTTTTGCATTTTTCTCAGACCAGTTCCAGGTGCTTCTTTCGAGATTCTGCCGAAGTCTCTTTCGATGCTGCATGGATCAACATGTATTTGCTAAACAGAGGTGGACACTAGTACCGAGACTCTAGTCGCTTTTTGGTCTCTTGTGCACAAAAGATGATTATATCCTTTTCATCTAAGCAGTGCATTCAATGACGAAGAATGAAGAAACCCATAAAATGATAAATGAATCATTGGCTCTTTGGTTAGGGTGTTGTGGTCCAGACAGCTTTGTTAAACTGGTTTCCTGATGTGAAAAGTTAGTTTTGAGATCTGGTGTCCCGAAGAGCGTCACTGTCTTAAAACCTGTTAGGGTTTCAAGGGCAGCATCCTTAGCTTGGGAACATTAGTCACACAAATTCCACCATGGAACTTGCCCATTACCTGTTGCTGTCTGCCGTGAATAAATTCTACTTCTGTCATTTCACACGTCTTTTGTCACCCAGTATGTGCTTAGCATCACAGCACACATGTAAGGGAATGAAGTTTGGCAGTGGGAAATGGGAATGTCGCGCTACACATTTGGCTGCCAACTGGTGGATTCACAGTGTAACCAAGTTGCGTTTGAATCCGGAACATGTGACCCACCCAGTTTTGTTATTGGGATCCCTCCCCCAGGTTGACATTTTTAGAACCTTGGCTTTTGGGTCTTAGAGAGCCCTTCTCACATGCTGCAGTTTCTGATTCTACGTATCTATACCAGGGGTCTCCAACTCCGGTCCTGGAGAGCTACTATCTAGCAGGTTTTCTATCCTACCCTGGCTTCTGATGAGTCACACCTGTTCCTGGTATTTACCTGAGAGCAGGTGTGGCTCATCAGAAGCCAGGTAGGACAGAAAACCTACTGGAGTTGGAGACCCCTGATCTATACTATATCTATACTATGTATCTATACTGCATTCTATACTATCGATACATATTCAGTTTAACCATGGTGCTGCCAATTGCAGCCCATCTCAGTAATTTTAGAGGACAGACAACCCAGGAGGGAAGCCCACACACACAGGAAAAAACCACCAGAGAACCCAGGAGGGAAACCTACACACACAGGAAAAAACCGCAAGAGAACCCAGGAGGGAAACCTACACACACAAGAAAGAACCAACCAAAGAACCCAGGATGGAAGCCCACACACACAGGAAAGAACCAAACAAAGAACCCAGGAGGGAAACCTACACACACAAGAAAGAACCAACCAAAGACCCCAGGAGGGAAACCTACACACACAAGAAAGAACCAGCCAAAGAACCCAGGAGGGAAGCCCACACACACAAGAAATAACCAACCAGAGAACCCAGGAGGGAAGCCCACACACGCAAGAAATAACCAATCAGAGAACCCAGGAGGGAAGCCCACACACACAAGAAAGAACCAGCCAAAGAACCCAGGAGGGAAGCCCACACACACAAGAAATAACCAACCAGAGAACTCAGGAGGGAAGCCCACACACACAAGAAAGAACCAGCCAGAGAACCCAGGAGGGAAGCCCACACAGACAAGAAAGAACCAACCAGAGAACCCAGGAGGGAAGCCCACACACACAAGAAATAACCAATCAGAGAACCCAGGAGGGAAGCCCACACACACAAGAAAGAACCAGCCAAAGAACCCAGGAGGGAAGCCCACACACACAAGAAATAACCAACCAGAGAACCCAGGAGGGAAGCCCACACACACAAGAAAGAACCAGCCAAAGAACCCAGGAGGGAAGCCCACACACACAAGAAATAACCAACCAGAGAACTCAGGAGGGAAGCCCACACACACAAGAAAGAACCAGCCAGAGAACCCAGGAGGGAAGCCCACACAGACAAGAAAGAACCAACCAGAGAACCCAGGAGGGAAGCCCACACACACAAGAAATAACCAATCAGAGAACCCAGGAGGGAAGCCCACACACACAAGAAAGAACCAGCCAAAGAACCCAGGAGGGAAGCCCACACACACAAGAAATAACCAACCAGAGAACCCAGGAGGGAAGCCCACACACACAAGAAAGAACCAGCCAGAGAACCCAGGAGGGAAGCCCACACACGCAAGAAAGAACCAGCCAAAGAACCCAGGAGGGAAGCCCACACACGCAAGAAAGAACCAGCCAAAGAACCCAGGAGGGAAGCCCACACATGCAAGAAAGAACCAGCCAAAGAACCCAGGAGGGAAGCCCACACACACAAGAAAGAACCAGCCAGAGAACCCAGGAGGGAAGACCACACACCCAAGAAAGAACCAGCAGTTGTTTCTCTGCTTTAGTATGAGAAACATTCGTGACATGAGATGCTATGCTTCACATTTATAATCGAGAACCATTGTGGCTGTTTTTTTTTATACAATGGAAGTACTGTTAGTTGCAGTCAAGTCAACATTGCTGTAATCCAAATGCAAACAGATTAAAACATAATTAATTTACTGTCTTTGATATGACGCTTATGGTGTCAAGGCAACTGGAGGGACAGAGGCCTGGTTTAATCTCCCTATTTTAAGGGTAATAAACATTGGCTGAGTATTTCGGAGCCCAGATTTAATCCAATTTCAACCTCAGAGACGACTAAGACCTCATTTACCGTGTCGGGATGGATTTTACAGGCATACAAACTCAAACTCTCTTTAATATTCATGAGCGTGTAACAATGTAAAGAAAGCGAATCAAGGCGCTCCAATATAAAACCCGAAGCCATTTTGATCGTGCACAAGGGCTCCCAGGATGCACTTCGCCCCGGCTCTGCTGAAACCTTATAGTGGGTGTGGCACAGCGATAAAATTCCAGTCAATCAGTAGTTTCGGATTATGCATTTTGAACATTTGCGAAGTCGTCATGCTCGAGGTGGAATTGTGGAGGCCACCTGTACAAAAACACATTCAGGTTTGTTTTTATCTGTCAGGCATGATGTGATTGAGGATGGTGGAAAAACTGATGATCACTCTATAATCAATACAGACAAACTATAATTTATTCTTGAAAAACAAAAGAAGTGTACAGTACAAACCTGGCTGAGGGCTTTATAAGTGCTTCATTCATTGTGCACTAATTGAAATCAGCCTTTCCTGGTACGCATGCGTCTGGAGAGAGAGACACTGCCATGTTTGTTCCTAAAGTCATGGGGTCTACACTAACTCCACTGAACAGGTTTACTGTATCCTTGTTCCCCCTGCCATCTGTCCATCTTGCCTGCGTTTGGGGGGGGGGGCTGTCCTAGGCAGCACAGGGTGCCCAGAGGGGAAACACCCTGTCCAGGAAGGTATCCCTGTTCTGTATTTCCAAAAAAACATCTCTGCCCCCACTTTGCTTGGCCTCAAAAAATGTGTGGGTGAAAGGTTAAAAAAAGACTGAAAGGAGCGTACAGTGATTCAAGGCTGAATTCCTGCGTGTCAGTGAGATGGTGAGGGGGGGGTGCGTAACACGCCTTTCAGAAAGCGTGTGGGGGTGTGCCCCACAGAGATGCGCGCAGCGACCTGGCCCCCTGGTGCGCCGCATTACACCTCGCATTTATTAAAGCACAATCCTTTTCTTTTTCCTTCCTTTAGCCTGTCGGGAGGGTTGGCAGCCAGGGGACCTCGGACCCCCGGAGGTTTCCCCGATAGTTCGACAGGAGTTTTTCGAGTCTTTTCTTTGTCGCCTTCTGGAATTTACTTTTTCCCTCAATCATGATCAGTTCAGTGTAAATGAAGTAATCATGCATTGCAACACACTCTCGTCAGCGCAAGGGTCCAGCTGTGTTTTGAAAGGCGGCATATAAAATTGAATTGTTCTGATGTTTGTGCTTTCTGAAGTTCCAGTATTTTGATTCCACATTTTTTTATAATTTCCAACAGCCTTTAAGAGGCTACAGCTATCTGCACTCTGTGGTTTCCATGCTAATGCATCCTTCCCTGCATAGTAGTGCTTGGAAAACATAATACAAAAAATCTCTGCATATAGTCTGGGTCACGACTAAAGTTCCTGAAAGTAAATAGAGGGGGGCTCCCTTTAGTTCATGCTGCATATTTTAACCACAGTGAGGGACTTTTAAGGGGGGTGGGGGATGGGGGAAATTTGACAGAGGTAAAGCAGAATATGAACTCGCAGACCCCTGACGCCTGCCCTGATTGGCCGATTCCATCTTTTGGATGATGTAACTCCCTGTGTAGCACCTCCCTCCTCCATTCTTGACTCTGTCCAAATATGGGCATTTGTATCCCCCTTTTGCAACCCTTCTCCATCAGCACTAACAATGTGAAACCTAATATGTTTTGTGTAGTTAAGCAGTGTACAACAGACAGGGAGCACTCTGTTCCTGACAATCAGGTTATCTGGCTTCTTTTACGGTTTTTAATGCCCAACTCATTTCCAGATGCTTTAATATGGTCATGTATCCCCAGGGGAAAAGTCGGCAATTTGTGGTTAATGGAATATTTTATGACTAAGAGAATTTAAAAGGTTAAAAGAAGATAATAAAAATGAGTTTGGCCATCATGGTGTTTATACCGTCCGGTGCTGGTGTTCCTGCAGTGTGTGTTCTCATTCCGGCTGTGATTTAGGTTTAACTGAGATCGCTGGGAAGTTGTCAGAAACCGCAATAACATTATTTAATCGTTTATAAAAGGATTTTTTTGTAATGAAAGTCTACAGAGCTTCAAAAGCAGTAGATAAAATGAACAATAGACTCTCCATTATAGATTCAGGCAAGAGTGTAAAAAACAGTGATCATTCATTAAATAATATTTACGTGTGATATTTAGTACAGGGGAGTTTTGCAGAATAGTATTTGCTTGTATTGCATTTAACCATTATTATCATTTTTTAAATTGAATTTCATCCCTCCATCCATCCATGGTCTGCCGCTTATCTGGGGTCGGGTCGTGGGGGCAGCAGTCTTAGCAGAGATGCCCAGACCTCCCTCTCACCAGCCACCTCCTCCAGCTCCTCCATGGGAATACCAGGGAGTTCCAAGGCCAGTCGAGAGACATAATCTCTCCAGTGTCTCCTGGGTCTGCCCCGGGCCTCCTCCCAGTTGGACATGCCCCAAACACCTCCCCCGGGAGCCGTCCAGGAGGCATCCTACTGTAGGTAGATGCACAAACCACCTCAACTAGCCCCTTTTGATGTGGAGGATAAGGATACTCTCCTTAAGGCCCCCCCCCTCCCCCAAACCTCTGAGCCCCTCCCAAATGTCTGAGCCCCTCCACATATCTCTAAGGCTGAGCCCAGACACCCTGCGGAGGAAACTCATTTTGGTCGCTTGTATTTCACTTCAACACTATCCTTCTTCCAGAGGCAGCATTTGGGAAAGAGATGTTTCAGTATGAATATAATAATAATACTAAGGTATATATGTCATATGAGAGGTGCAGTGCAGTGTTCAGGCGTGTGATTGCTTTAAGGAAGATGCTGTTTTTGAGTCTGGTAGTGTGAGTGTGTTCTATAGCATTTACTAGATAATAGAGAGGCAGTCAGACAGTGATTGGGATACTTAGAGTCTTTGATCATGTTTATGACGCATATTTTTATGACATTTTTATGACCTTTTTTCATTCCCGTTCTCTTTGATGGCAATTTACTTTTCCTCCAGTTCTCCAGTTTGCATTCGCTGACCCAGTGGTCTGTGTCACAGCTTAATCAGACAGTAATTCTCCTTCTCAGCTGGGATGAAAACCTGCTAATACACAGTTGCTGGTAAACACAAGGATTCAGTGTGTTCATTCAGATTTTTTCCATTTTTGATTTTCCGTTTTGACAGTGCATTTCAATTTTTGTTGCGCTAGCATGAAAATCTGAAGTAAATATTGGTGACAGGAGAACTAAAGCCCAGGGTTTAATTCTGGAGGAGACTGGTCTCAAATCAGATATGCAGACCACAAATGGCCCGTTGGAGAGGGTTAGGGTCACTCCTCTGCATCCCTGAGAAGCTGTAGCACTCTTCCATATGCCGAGTGTTTCATGCTCCTTGGACAGGATTTACAGTAGATATGTGAATCAGGGTGGAGCTTCTGGGCGCCAAGTGATGGGTATGATATAGGAGGGGTGTGAAGTTTGTGGATTTGAATGAGAAGTTACTTGTATGTCATCAGGTAGTGGATTGCTGCCCACTGTGTGTGTTCAATGTCTGTGTCTTTATGAATGAAGTTACCCCATCACAGACTTTATCTCATATTGCTTTCCACTAGATTCAGATTTAAGTACTTTCCTCTTAGCTGCCAATTTGTTTAGCTTTTCAGTGTGAGGGAGACATTGAAAATGAAGTAATAGTCATTTTTACCACACAGTGCATTAACCCATATAGTATGTGATATAGCAGGGGCAGCAAATTCAGCACCCAGGGAGCAGTACCTTGCTCAGGGTAGCTCAGTGGTACCTTTCTGGTCGAGGATGCGAACCAGCAACCTATCAGTCACAAGTTTGCGTCCCTAACGATTAGGCCAGCCCTGCCCCTTATTTGTAACTTTGTAGTCAGTCTGAGGGGGGTTTAGCGTCTTGTGCTTTTGCTCAAAGTAATTAGCATCATTTTAAAAATTACTTGTAGCACAATAGCCCCCTCCATAGGAGTTAATAACAAATATATAGCAAGAAAGTATATAATGTAAGTACTGCTAAGGCAGAAGCATTGAAGGTGCATAATTTGGCCATGTGCTTATTGTAATTAAGAAACTTGTTTCAAGGTGATTATTGTGAACCAATGAGACATAAAGATCAATGAATTAAAATGTTTGTTTTTTTCTTTGTTTGCTCTCCCCCCTCCCCAAATTCGTTCAGCAAATAACGCTGCAGCTGATGTTGGCAGTTGGGACCGCTGTCATCGGCTCGCTGCAGTTTGGCTACAACACGGGGGTCATCAATGCTCCTCAGAAGGCAAGTACGCTCGGAATGCCGCGGTAACAGGTCCGTCAACTCAGGACACCCTTTAGCCATCTAGCTGCGGCAGTATTCCGCTCCCAGGAATGCCGTCTCATTATATCTCCGCTTAACTTTCCCCTAGCTGACATTACACAGTATCCCAGTGTTAAATCAGTACTGGTGCCCAGTAGCTGGTGGAAGAACAGGGCTCTGAGGAACAGATGAGCAAGAAGAAATCTTGTTGCGTTTGCCAAAAGGTGGAAATGTCTGGTCCAGAAAGTAGTGATCCAGATCATGGATTTGTTCCAACCAACCTGTTGCGTACTCTGCGACTGTGACTCTTAATACTCACCTATTTGGTTGGAACAAAGTCTTGGCCTGGATTTGTACTTACTGGACCTGAACTTTCTACCTCTGTGTTTACCTAGACTGTAAGGAAAGGAAAATGGGACAAAAGTTCATGAATTCAGACCGAGACCTTAGTTCCTCCCCACCAACGAGCAGCCTGAGTGGGCATGTGCGTATGTTCGTGCTGACAGCATGCTGTCACAAGCAGATTATTGCTGTGGCAAACAAGGCACCCCACACACACTCAGAAGTGAGCGTCTGCAGTAAAGGCGCTAACGCTAACATTGTAGCCTCAGCGCGGACGACGGACGCCTGACCTGGGCCGTCACCCAGAATAGCTCTGGGTTTATTAGATTATGTCCTTATAAAGGACTAGGGAACAGGTCAGCACTGTCTATCTCGCACTGCCTGCTGGGAACTGGGCTTGCAGTGATGAATAAGGAGTGGACTGTGTGCCTGTAGCACCGGGCATGGCTGGGCAACCCTGCTGCTTGGGGGAGGCCCCTAAGACACCCAAGCAGCTGAGCATAATGACTCTTCTTAGGTTAGCATAAGGGTCATTATGCTAACCTAGCCTTAGCGATAAACTTCCTCTACTACAGCTGTGGCAGTAAAGCACGACTGCTACATCGTTCATGTAAATGATGTAGCTCAGAGCGAAGAATCTTGTGACTGTGAAAGGTCGACCACGTTCCGTACTTAATTAGCCTGAACTGGCCAAATTTCGCTATTCAGCAGTTGCTGTGAAAGTGGCCTACAGACGAGGTGAATCATAGCCAAGACTGAATGGTGGGTTTCGGTGAAAGGGGGTTTTATTCGGGCTCAGCACCCTTTATTTTCATTGTGAAATTTTGCCCTCTTTTGTCCCACTTTGGAACTGTCAGCCTCGCAGTTTCTTTCAGGTCAAAGAAATGCCCTGGTATTCAGGGTCCCCAGCTCGCTTGTCAGGGTGCCGACTGTGATGCTGATGTGCTCTGGAGGTGGAGGAGAAACAGAGAGATACCTCTTTTTTAATATACTGCCCTCTACTGGGGGACTAGTAGACATTTATTAAATAAGATAAGATAATGGCTTTAACTGATAATTCTCCAGTCGCCTCGTCAGTGATAGCGGATCCTTTTCCACTCTCGCAGATTATTGAGAGCTTCTATAATGAGACCTGGTTTGACCGGTACTCGACGTCAATCCCTGCGACGTATCTCACCACGCTGTGGGCCATCTCCGTCTCCGTCTTCTCCATCGGGGGTATTGTTGGATCCTTCTCCGTGGGACTTTTCGTCAATCGCTTTGGAAGGTAAAGACAAAAGAAGGTCAATAGCTGGGGCCGCACCACATGATATTCCAGTATAATCATATCAGGATACGCTGAATTTATAAAGATCATTAACTTTTTTTGAGTCACAAAGTGCCTCATAAATATTTTAGGCTACCAGTACTACTATTAATACTACTACTAACCTGCCTACCAAATTGTGCGTGTAAATAAATGCCCGTATGGTACTGAAGAGCTGACGTCTCGACAAAGGTTCCACCTGTTATCTAAAGGCGTGGTGATTGTCGCTCATGTGCCATGTCTTTGAGATGTGATACTGTGCAGTGCTATCAATAGCTGAAGTCACTGATCAGCTACATTAAACGATTACAATGTTACACCAGCGTTTCCCACCCCTGTCATCGGGGAACCCCGGACAGTCGTACATTATTGCTCCCTCCCAGCTCCCAGCCAATCAGGAACACCGGATACCTGGCACAGGTGTGCTGGGAGCTGAGAGGAACAAAAACGTGGACTGTCAGGGGTTCCCCGAGGACTGGGTTGGGAAACGCTGGATTACACTCTTCAGTATAAGAGCAGATCCTCACCTGAAGTCATTTAGGCGCACGATCATTTATCAGATGGCTTTCTACTGTCTGGTTATGTGGGGATGTCATTCTCTGTTCTGGGGGGTATCCCCAGCCCTGGCCCTGATCCTTCCCCTTTGGGCCTCCAGGAAGAACTCCATGCTCATGGTGAACGTCTTGGCCTTCGTGGCGGCCGCCCTCATGGGCTTCTCCAAGATGGCAGCATCCTGGGAGATGCTGATCATCGGTCGATTCGTGGTGGGACTCTTCTCAGGACTCTGTACAGGCTTCGTGCCCATGTACGTGGGAGAGATCTCTCCCACCTCCCTCCGAGGGGCTCTGGGCACCCTGCACCAACTTGGCATCGTCATTGGCATCCTCCTGGCACAGGTGACACAGCAAAAATGTTCAGGGCCTGTCTGACCATATGCCATCGTTTTGCTGCCCAACCTGCACTTTCTGCAGATGGACTCGAGGTCTTCTCTGGGACTTCCCCTGACTCGGGGCCACTTCCTTCCCACTGTGAAACCCCGGGTGTTTCTCATTTGGCTGTACTTGTGTTCTCACGTATGCGTTTTACATCATCTTCCATTGCTGAAGACCGGTTCCAGTACTCGGGAACAGAAGTACAGAGGATGGTAAATGAATTAGGTGATCAGTGGTCATTTGTTGACACACCACAGCGCACACAGCACAAGTATCCATCAGTTGCATCCTCGCCAAACAAGATCAATCCCATGATTCATTGCTCCCCAAGTCCGTTCTTGGGAAGCAAGTTAGCAAGACCGGTCTTCCCAAGACCACAAGTACGGTGTTTGCATTACTGCTATTGAGAAACACCCCGTGTTCTGTGATTCCTCAGTGTTGTTTCTTTCTGTTAACTTCGTAATTTTACAGTCTGCAGTTGTTTCAAGGAGCCTGGGATAGAGGGCACTGTTGCACCTTTGGTTGCTGTTATCCATGAATCATTTAACTCAAACTATTGGTATAGCTTGTAATTGTGAGCTGCATAAGTTATTATGTATCAACTAAGCTTCTGAAACAGCCATAATTGATCTTGGCGGAACATGTATTAAGGCTGTTAGAGTTTGGTTGCACACTCTGCTGCTGTCCTTGGCAGGTGTTTGGCCTGGAGGCCCTCCTGGGCAACAGGACTATGTGGCCCTTTCTGTTGGGCTTCACCTTCATCCCTGCTGTGGTGCAGTGCGCACTCCTGCCCCTCTGTCCTGAGAGCCCACGCTACCTGCTCATCAACCTCAACCAGGAGACCAGGGCCAAGAGCGGTGAGGCCTGGTGCCCGGGACACCAGCATGGCAGTCTGGGGAGGCACTACTCTTATATCTTTGAGCGGGACGCTCGTCCCAAATTTTCCACTTCATTTCCAGCCGTACAAGTGAGAGCAGAGCTATGAGTCGGCGTGAGTGTGTGAACGGCTTCGCATAAAAGTGTCTGCAGAGTAACTGGACAACTTGCCGTTGGATGGATGCTGGTCAGATACCAGGCCCCTATCATGTGGCGCAGTTAAGGCGTTTACGTGTCTGTATCCGGCTTCATCAGTGCTGAAGAAGCTGCGGGGGACGACGGACGTGAACGCCGACCTGCAGGAGATGAAGGACGAGAGCCGGCAGATGCTGCGGGAGAAGAAGGTGACCATCTTGGAGCTCTTCCTGTCGCCGCTGTACCGCCAGCCGATCTTCATCGCCGTCATGCTGCAGCTCTCCCAGCAGCTGTCAGGGATCAACGCGGTGAGCTCCTCGCGCACGCACACGCACACGCACACGCGTGATCCACCATGCTTGGCATGACAGTGTCACTAGATGGCGCTGGGGCTCCTCTTTCAGGTGTTCTACTACTCAACCGGGATCTTCGAAAGGGCCGGTGTGGCTCAGCCGATTTATGCCACCATCGGAACCGGTGTCGTCAATACGGCATTCACCGTGGTGTCGGTAAGCTGTGCGGGGGGGTTGTCGGTAAGCTGTCCGGGGGGGTTGTCGGTAAGCTGTGCGGGGGGGTTCTGTGCTGCTTGACGGCTTCTGTTCTATGTGGTTGTTACAAATTCTGTACACACCCCCCCCTGAAGCTGTTTGTGGTGGAACGAGCCGGCCGACGCCCCCTGCACCTCACAGGCCTGATGGGAATGGCCATCTCCGCTGTCCTGATGACCATCGCCATGGCGCTGATTGTATGCATTCCTCCTCTCCGTCACCTCTCACCCGCTTTCGGCAGAGTGGCCTGCTGCTATTGAAACCCCCCCCTGTCTCCACCTTCCCCGCACCGCAGGAGACGCTGCCGTGGATGTCCTACGTCAGCATCGTGGCCATCTTCAGCTTCGTGGCGTTCTTCGAGATCGGCCCGGGCCCCATCCCTTGGTTCATCGTAGCTGAGCTGTTCAGCCAGGGCCCACGGCCTTCTGCCATCGCCGTGGCCGGCTTCTCCAACTGGACGGCTAACTTCATCGTGGGCATGTGCTTCCAGTATGGGGAGGTAGGCAGCCGTTCTGCAGGAACGGACAGTGTCGGCTCCCTCACCGTGGTTACATATACGATAAATGCGTCACCATCACCAGTCCATAGCTACTTTGTAGCTTTTAGTTTTTCCTAATTTTTACTACACATCTTGCTAAGTGTTACTAAATTGCCCGTAGGAGTGCACTGGTGTGTGAGTGTGCCCTGCGATGGGCTGGCCCCCCATCCTGGGTTGTTCCCTGCTTCGTGTCCATAGCTTCCGGAATAGGCTCCGGACCCCCCGCGACCCAGAAGGATACGTGGTTTGGAAAATGGATGGATGGATGGATCTTACTGAGCTTTACTTTCCGGTTTCGGAATTCCTCTGTTGGAGGCAAGTCCTTCTCCGGTGATTAATCAATCAATGGTGATCATGTCCCTTTTCCTGGTCTCCATAGCAACTCTGTGGCCCCTACATCTTCATCATCTTTACCTTCCTGCTGTTGGGATTCTTCATCTTCACATACTTCAAGGTGCCGGAGACCAAGGGCCGAACGTTCGACGATATCACCGCAGGTTTCCGCCAAACGGCGTTGGGGACTGAGAAGTATTGCCCCGAAGAGCTCAGCAGCCTGGGATCCGACTCCCAGCTGTAGACCCACCCAGGTTCCGACTGGTGCACCGGCTCCATGCATATCCTTAGCTTTCCTAGAACAGTAAATCCCCCAGCATCCGTTATAACCATTTTCACTTACATTTTTAACTCTCGACATAGACTGAGGAACAGAGGTGGGGATTTGAAAGGAAATAAGAGCAGTGATTGTCTTATGAAGAGGATACTCCCAGTGCGATCAGAGTAAAGTGGTGGCAGCCCTGCCCATTCTGACAGTGACCACTGCAGATTGTTAGCTGGTCACACTGCACTTGCATACTCGCGACTTCACACTGCCCATGGGAGTTGTACAGTCTGAGGACAGAACAAAAAATGATTGGTTTAGAGAGAGAGCCAATCAGATTGTAGAGGAGGTGGGTCCAAGCAAATAGAGGAGGGGGACCGAGATATTTGATTGGTTGGTCCCACCTCCTCCAGTTGCTTGGACTCACCTCCACTACAATCTGATTGGCTGTCTCTATAAACCAATCATTTTTCATTCTGTCCTAAGAACATTTTGTGTAATTAAAACTCCCATGACCCTTCACACTTAATCGTTCCTCTTTTATGTCCCATGGCCACAGATGCGAATCCAGATAGACAGCAGTAAGTCCTCTTATGGGTCCCACACTGCCACCTGCCTGCTCACCCCCGTTCTAGATCGTCCTCATTACCGGTCCATTACTTTTGACCCATGGCAGGTGTCTATGTATGGTGGAGACAGAGGGTTTTCTGGGGCTTTTCTGGAGTTGTATGTAACCTCTGCAGGACAAGGGTTTATTGGGACGAGGGAAAGCACTTCCCTCCATGAAGCAGGAGGTGTGGACAGGAACGGCTTCTCTTTCAGGCCCCGTGAGAAGAGCCCCATATCCACAGGGCCACCTTTGCGTACACAGTACCGTCAGAAATGCGTCTTGGTTCATCGCGTTACTACAGTGTAGTAGAAGGCGATGCCTTCGTTTATATGATTCGCTTAAGAGACGTTATCTAACTTGTACAAAGACAGCGTTGTTTTTTTTTTTACTACAAAATGTAATTTTTAAAGTCAAGGCGGAACTGCGTTCCTTTTTAAAGAGTTATTTTTAACGTTCTTTAAAAGCAGTAACAGTCTGAGATGCAAGAAGTGTTATAAGATTATGTAGTACAGTATTATTTAGCAGTCGAGCACTGTGGGTAATAGGATGCATGCCGTATATTATAGCATGTATAAAGCCCCACACTCACTGCTCGCTTAATATAGCGTATTTTTAAAACTGTATACAGTCACCAGCTGTTGCTGGGCCATTAAACCTTACTGTATTGGATTTGCCTCCATACACACTGCTTTTAAAATAAACTGTATGAAGTATATGTTGGAAAATAGGTTTCTATACTGTATTCCTTATTGTGTCAGCTTTGGTCTAGAACCTAATATATCATCATACTCTCCTTTTACATCTATTTATTTAGCAGTTGTTTTTGCCCAAAGCAGCGTATAAGTCAGTGGATGCGGTAGTTAGTGCATTAAGCACAGAGCGGCTACATAAATAATCTGTAATCAGCAATTAACAGGTTACAAGTGAGCACAGGAGATCTTGTGTAATGAGTCTTTGTATGTGAGATGCTATCGTGCAGCACTGGATAACA
This sequence comes from Brienomyrus brachyistius, assembly GCF_023856365.1. Taxonomy (NCBI): domain Eukaryota; kingdom Metazoa; phylum Chordata; class Actinopteri; order Osteoglossiformes; family Mormyridae; genus Brienomyrus; species Brienomyrus brachyistius. Next base: position 2,129,108 of record NC_064538.1, on the reverse strand, counting down.
AGGTAGCTGATAGCTTGTAAGAAGCTGTCAAACAGGGTCGCATTATTAGTATTGTCTTCATTTCCTGTTACTTGAGTCGTGAACATTGTCATCATCCTTGTTACAGCTTAGTGATCAGTTAAGTGCAGGTGTCCAAAATTCGGCCAATGTCACATGTATGCACACTGACTCACCACCTGGGCCTCACACAGTCCATTTCATGAAATCGTTAATTATCTTTTCACCAGTTTTGTTATTACAAAAAGTTTTAATCTCTGTGAAGACGCCCCACCTCCCTCGCAGCTCCCTCGGATGGCTAACGAGCAGTCATCCTTTTGAAAGGTGAGGCAGTTGCATAAAGGAGGACGTCTTTGTTAAAGTCATAGAATGGACCACATGTGACTTTGGAACCCTGGGAAGTGCAAGCATGTTGAAAATGGGTGAAATAAGGGCTTCGGAGTAAATGTGCAAATGCGCTGCATCGTCGGTGATGTGCAGAGTCTGCTTGGAGATGCTTGGTTGTGTCGTGGTGGGTATGTGCCGTTACAGGAGCTCACCGAAGATGTCAGAAAAACACTGTTCTGAGTGAATAGCTGTAAACAGTGAAGTTCGGTTCATCTTATTTTAAGGAAAAAAGGGAAGAGTGACTCATTAATCAGAGTTCACCATTTAAATCGTTTAATTGCCCAGCAATCCCCTGCTGAGGACAATCAAACTCAAAGCACAAGATTTATTTGGCTTGCGAAGGTGAAGCTCCTATAAGGAGTGCATGATGGAAGAGCAGCCGCCCCTTACAGGTGGACCAAGCTGATGATGATCTTGAGGTGTCATCGTTACTCATTATTAATTGTAACACACGTTTAAGTCTGTAAATTTCTCCATTTTCAGCGCTGGTATGAACTGCTTTGTGTTGTACTTTTTCTTGCCAAACATCTGTCAAGCGAATAATCACTCATTTATTTTTAGTCACCACTAAATGAAATACATGTTTTTTTATCTGCTGTTAAAGTAGCATCCTTTTAAATGTTGACTGGGGATTCCGTACATGTCACTGATCTGTGTTTTGTTATTGTCAAAGTAATAAGCGTAAAGTTTGCTCAAACTGTAATAGATGAGGCAGAGATAAAGCTTTGACATCCATGGTGGGTGGGATTATTCTGCCCCGGTAGACGCCTCCGATTGGTTACTTAGCGGCTCCTTTTAAGGTAAGGCAAGCTGTGATTGGCAGCACGTGGTGACTGTCCACTGTGGGTTTTAAAGTTTTACGATGTTTCTGTGATGATGTGTTTCCCGAACTTTAATGATACGTTTTTTTGATTGATGTTTTTTTTTTTTTGTTTTTTTTATTTTGTTTTGCAGTTCTATAAACCTAAAAGTCTCAGGGCAAAAGAATTCTCTTTTTATATGTCCCTTAACTGCTGTATGACAAATAAATGGATCCGTTGCACTTTCCTAATATTTCTGAGAGTGGAATCACTTTTGAGGAGCACAGCGCTTGTCCTGCAGATGGTCGCCAGGTCTAACTGAGGACCTCATTTGGCTGTTTCAGTCTCACCCTCCCACACATGCATTCTGAGGGTATGCAGCAAAATACGTGTACATTCTGAGTTTGTAAATACACACTAACTCACATGTATGGATGCTTAGCTGATGTGCTGTATTATATGTAAATAATTAATAAGTAGTAGTGTGTTTCCCAGCTCCGCCTCCGAGGACCCACAGACAGACACGTTTTTGGTCCTTTCTGGCTCCCTGCCAGAATCATTGACCGTCTCATTGATATTTTACATCGGTAAAATATCGTATTGTGATTATGAACATTCATATCATCATCAGTTTGAATATCGCATCCTGGTGTAGTTGACAGTTTTTTTTTCTTGCATAACTAATAGTTACAATGCACTCTGTTAAATTCCATCAAGATTCTAGTCTGTCATTGGCGTCATTTATCATTTATACCTCTCAGCCTCTACGTAACTATTATTCTGGTCATCATAATCAGAAAAGCTGGAAGTCGGTGCTGGTGCCTTTTCAAAGCCTCCCCTGCAGCGCTGCGTCTTTCTGCCTTAGAACGAGAGTGCTGCATTTGGGTGTGTTCAGTAAAACGCTCCGGGAATTAAATTTGATCCTAACAGGTCACCATGCAAGGACTGGAAAGTTAGACCAACAAAACCAGGAAAAAAGAAAATATTTGTTTACAGAGTAAGGTAGTTATTTTGTTTCCTAGTGATGCCTTGCAGACACATTTTCTATTTATTATGCTCCTATATTAGAGTAATTTGTTCTACTCTATTTACAACTTTTTATTATTCGTGCGTAGAGATTAAAATACATTGTAAACCTGCTAATGGGGTGATGATTCTTAATTACCACAAGGGGGCAGTAGTCACCTTTCTACTTTTTATCCTGCCTACAGGATAGAAGCCACCATAGTTCTGAAACATGAGCTTATCACTGCCCTATACTGGATAAACTGTATGTAAGACAGAGGGATAATGTTACATATATTTATATAAGAAATAATCTTTTTCATTATTATTTTTTTGCATTTTTATAGGTTTCTAAATGATTTGTGTGGATGGAGTGGTAGCTCTGAAGCTAGGAATGTATCAGTCAGAAGGTTGCCGGTTCGAATCTCGTCAATGTCAGGAGTGATTCTATTCTGTTGGGCTCTTGAGCAAGGCCCTTAAAGAGGAGTTGCTTCGTCCTGAGTATGACGTTAACCTACATCCAGCCCAGCCAGCCCTCCAGCTTCCAGGGAAATTTTGAGGGTTGATGACAGGTCTGGCACTCCATCCACCAGGAAATAACTTACCTAAAGGTGGTGTTTCCAACCAAATGAATCCTGTATGAGCATGCAGGGCTGAATGGAATCATAATACTATAGTTAATGGTTGACTGATTGCAGAGTTTCAGTGATGCCGCAACAGGACATGGAGTCACAGCATAATGACTGAGGACAAAATCATCTCCAGCCCACTGCCTGCAGATCAGCCAGCTAACCCTGCTTGGCCTAAACAACTTATCGGAGGCTTTCGTGGTCAGTTGGGTGGATTCAGGAGAAGAATTTTGGAGAAAAGACCTGAGAAGGCTGACGGGGTTTCTTCTCCATGGTCTGGATATTTTTGTGTAGGGATGTCCCGATCCGATATTGATATCGGAAATAGGTCCGATATCAGCCCAAAAAAAACTATCGGATTATATCGGACTGCGTTAAAAATCTCCGATATAAGCAGTCCGTTCCGCTAAAATCTCCGTTACAGCTATTCTATCCAGCAGCGTCCAGAGCCAGCGTGCAAAGCCCACGTGATCACAACACTGCTTGCTAGCGAAGTAGCGAAGAAAAAGACCGATGTCGGTCGTGTGGCAGTATTTTTCATTAAAGTCCGAAAAAGACAGTGTGGCTCAGTGCAACACTTGTCATGCACAAGTTTCCCGTGGTGGAACAGAACCGGGAAAGTTTAATACGTCCAACCTCATCGCGCATTTGAAGCAGCATCACAAAACTCTGCATGAGGACTTTCGCAAGACCACTGAGTTAAAGAAACAAATTGAAATTGAAACTTTGGACACTCAACCTTTAGCAGTTGGTCAATTAACAATTTTTTTTTCTTATGTTCCTGCTCTCAGCTGTTCCTACCATTTGCTGATGGTAAAAAATAAATAACTGAAGTGACCTTTAATTAGTATTTTGCACTTTAAAAAATATATTTTTGTTTATTTAATTAAGATATTTTTCAGGGTCTTAATATTTATTCTTTAATTCTTTTTTATATATTCTTATGTAAAAGGTTCACATTTATGCAACCAATAGTTAATAAATTGGTCGTTTTTTCCCCATACTTACTGTTGCTGACTTTTGTTCTCAGTTTGATCTAGCCGTTCATACAGTCCCTGACAAAAGTCTTGTCGCTTGTGTACAAATTGACCTCAAGTGCCGCTGAAATATATTTCTAATCAAGATTTTTTTACAAGAAATGGCTCATTTTATTCCCAACAGCTTTTGTAGTAATGTTTCAGTGCAAAACGAAACTGTCAAAAAGTATTCTAATATTCAAAGCTTGGTAAAGCCCATTGAGTCCATTTTTTCAAAGACATAAGTGTTGTCGCCTTGTCATATGAGCTTCACCTGTGACTAATAATGGATCAATTAGGTCTCAGGTGTGTATAAAAAGAACCCCACTACACTAGACCTTCACATCAACTGCAACTAGACCTCTGCAAACATGCCTAAGATTCACCCTGAGACTAAAGTGTTGATCATCAAGAGGCTGAAGACCGGATCCACTGCTGATGTGGCAGACACCTTCAATGTGTCTCAGCGTCAAGTACAGAGGATAAAAAAAAGATTTGAAGAGACTGGAGACGTTTTTGACAAGCCCAGGTCAGGCAGACCCTGCAAGACAACTGCTCCACGAGACCGTTTGTTGGTTCGAAAATCCAAGGCCAGCCCATTTTCCACTGCAGCAGAACTCCACGAGACCTGGTCACCTGAAGTCCCTGTGTCAAGCAGAACAGTTTGTCGGATTCTGTCTGGAAATGGCCTCCATGGTCGAATCAGTGCCCAGAAGCCAGCACTGAACAAAAGACAATTGAAAAACCGTGTGGCATTTGCCAAAGCCCACAGCCTGCTAGAAGGATGGGCGCTGGAAAAGTGGCAGAAGGTGGATTTTTCAGATGAATCTTCTGTTGAATTACACCACAGTCGCCACAAATATTGCAGGAGACCTACTGGAGCCCGCATGGATCCGAGATTCACCCAGAAAACAGTGAAGTTTGGTGGTGGAAAAATCATGGTCTGGGGTTACATCCAGTATGGGGGTGTGCGAGAGATCTGCAGGGTGGAAGGCAACATCAAAAGTCTGACATACCAAGAAATCTTAGCTACCTTTTATATTCCCAACCATAAAAGAGGCCAAATTCTGTAGCAGGATGGTGCTCCATCACATACTTCCATCTCCACATCAAAGTTTCTCAAGGCGTAGAAGATCAAGATGCTCCAGTATTGGCCAGCCCAGTCACCAGACATGAACATCATTGAGCATGTGTGGGGTAGGATGAAAGAGGAAGCATGGAAGATGAAACCTAAGAATATTGATGAACTCTGGGAGGCATGCAAGACTGCTTTCTTTGCTATTCCTGATGACTTCATCAATAAATTGTATGAATCCTTGCCAAACCGCATGGATGCAGTCCTTCAAGCTCATGGAAGTCATACTTTAATACAAGATATTAAATTTGGATCTCACAGCACCACTACTTAATTTGCTGACATATTTTTGTATTTGCAGTACATTTGGTCAATTTCTGTATAGGCGACAAAACTTTTGTCTTGCCAAAATTTTGACCTTTCTGTCTTTATTAAATGATAAATCTTTTTTCAGTGAAACTACTTCATTTCAATGCATTAAACATCATTTGGTAGGGTTTTAGCTTTTCATATGAGCTATTTGTAACATCAATTGATTAATTAAAAGTCAAGTTAATAGCAGGTGTTTCTACAAAATAGATAAGCAACAAGACTTTTGTCAGGGACTGTACATTCCACACAACGAAATGGGTAAAAGTATTCATGATTTGTGCTGATTATTGTATCGGATTTGTATCGGTATCGGTTAGTACTGAAGGCTGCAATATCGGTATCGTATCGGAAGTTAAAACGTTGTATCGGGACATCCCTACTTGCAAACAATGCAGAAACCTACCAAACATTGCCGGGCCGTTCCTGTGCTCACAGAGCGTAGTGAGCTTTACTTTACTCAGGAGGAGGACAGGCTCACATTTTCTGACCGTGGCCTTGCTGTGCTATATTGTGAAAGGTGCTGAACTTAGTGATGAGACAGTTAATACCCAGATTCTGGAGATCGTCAAAGTGAGGCCCAGTGACTTCAAGCTGGGAATCGGGGCTTGCTAAGTTTATGCAATATCACGTGACCGATGACTTCCGATTCATCCTGAGGTGTAAGAGGCTTCGAATCCTGTTGGCTCTTCAAAACTTTTATATAAGTGAGATGATTCTAATTAGCAATGGTAGTGGAGGCCAGTTTAACCAAAGAACCAACCGCCAGGTGATGGGTCACAGCAAGGAGGGGTATGGGGTTGGGTTTCAGTGTTTGGGTACATTTAATGGAGGTAAGATAAAACATTTGGTAAGGTTTAGCAGCGTCTGTAATATCCCTGCATTGTAGGCAGAGCTTTCTGGATAGATTCTGGACACACACACCCTCGTATTGGACAAATTGATTCAGAAAATGGATGGATGGATGGATGGAATGCAGTGTTTTTCATGTGTTTTCATGAGTGGAAGTGAACTTTTACAGAACTGAGTATTTGAGTAAGTAGGAGAAAAATCCATTTTTCATTAATCTTATTGCCTGTATTTTTGCCCCTTATTTTGAGCTGTTTTAAATGCTGCACTGTTCAGTTGCAAATGGTAGGTCCCTCTGAATCCCATCTTCGCTTTACTCCACCTCCTGTTATTCACAGGTATCTGACTCTCGAATCCGGCTGAAATGATCCCAGTCGATTTTCCAATCTCCGCCTTTTCTATTTGGCAGAATGCACAGCCTGGATCCAAACTGCCTTCCTTCCCAGTTGGACTAACAGTTGGCTCCACCTGACACTCTATACCATTTAAACCTCAGCTGATCACAGAGCTTATTGCAGGATGTGCGTTTGTTCCTCTCCATGTGTTGTGGGGCTGCCTTGCCTAACTCCTATAGTAAGGAGAAGGTCATAAACTTGTGTTCTTATGTTTTAATAATTCTGAAATGGGTACGAAATGAGCAGCAGGACGATATAGAGCTAAAAGGTGCGATTTTTCTAGCACTACGATTTTCTAGCACTAAGAAAGGCAGCACTGCCTTGCTGAATGTGATTTCTGTGGCAAAAAGATGGTGATATTGCTGGCAAGCGGTCTTTTTATTAAACTCAAATGTAACTCTGTCAAAGTACAATTTTACCAGGGTCCCTGAATTCGCTTGAGATGCTCTGTTAAATGAACCCCCCAGAAGACAGAATGAAGCTGTAATTCATACAGGTGGCAAAACTAAAATGTCTCTTGGTAATTTCATCAGGGCGGTGATGGAATTACAAATGTGCATGTTTTCGGCGAGTAATGGATGAGGTGATATGAAACATGCAGTTGTCTGTAATCGCTGCAGCTTTGGGGAAAAAAACTAGCATCCCTTTAAAATTCATTACATTAGGATGGCAGGCAGAGGTCACTGCAGTTTGGACGTGCCAGGAACAGAGGAATAAAGCCAAGTAGAATGTATGGAACTTCCAGTCTTTCTGTAATATTTCACAGAGTAAGGCATAACTAAAGGCACTGCTGAGAAAATGAGCGTAGAGGATTACAGTAGTAAAATGGTAATCCCTACTATATACACTCCATATACGATACACGTTTTATATACATTTTATTATGTATACATATTTTATATGCAGCTCTGGAAACAAGAGACCGCATGTTGGAAAGGCTCTTGTAGCTTTAAGGAACACTGCTGCGTGCAAAGGACTGTGGGTGCACGCGTGACGAGAGCGCGCGGGAGAGCCTGAAGGAGTAGGCAGCACGTCGGCGAGCTGCAGTTTATGTGTAGTTAGTTTAGTTGTTCCTGGCAGTAAATACAGTCCCTGGTTTTTATGTATGCGTCACTGACGAATGTAAGTACTAAGTTTATTGATTATAAGTGATAAGTGACGCTGTGCTAATTTAGTTTACTTAATTGCGCGGCTAGGTTAACGTGACCTAGCTTGCTTACTGTTATAATTATCGCTGACGAGTGTTCAGTTGTATACCTCGGAAAGATATTTGCGTTTATTTCCCGTCCAATCATTCCCTCTAATACGAATTGTTGCTAATGTAATGTATTGTTGTGGGTATAGCCGAACTTATCAATGTTAAGGCGATGTGGTACAATTATGCATTATGTTAGTGTATTATGGTAATAACCATTGTAGGCACTGTGGTAATTTGTTTTTCCTGTTTATTTGTTATAGAACCACAAATAAATACAAACTTACTTACTTACCAAACCACTTCGTCTGAGTGTGCATCCAACTGACCTCAAGTAAGATAAGCCAGAGTACAACTAATTGCTCCCCCCTCCTGATTGAGAACGTGTATCTGGTGAAATACCCCCCCATCCTGAATCGTGACTGATATCCCACAGCGAGTACTACCCTCCTGCAGCAACCCCTTACAGTTTCCCAGGGGAGTGTGGCCCCCCTTTCCCACACCGCATCAAATTTTTCAGTTTCACTCATTTCTCAGTTTATGGGTTATGGGTATGAGCCTGTGTAAAATACACTTTTTTTTTGCAAACTCCAGCCTGGCTCTTCCCTGCTTCTCATTGATGAAGGGCTTCTTTCTTGCTTTATGGGTCTTCAGCGCTGCTTCTAGGAGCCTGTCCCACCAGTACGCTTCACACTTAATGTTTTCCATTCCTTTTGAAGGTCACTTGAGGTCATCCTCCGATTTGTTAGACACTGATGGATAAGTTGATGGTCATCTCTGGCATTAGAAGGTTGCTTCTGCCCTCTACCTGGCTGGTTTTTGATTTTTCCCAGTGTCTCCTGCTTCTTCACCCTGTTCTTGTGTACTGCGGTCTTAGAAACTCACGAGCATGGAAGCAGCCTGCCTCACAGTGTAGCCTTCTGCCAGCAGAACCAGGATTAAACCAGAATTTAACAATGCAGATTTTAAAAAAGTATATAGAGTGGTCTCTTAATTTTTTACAGAGCTGTGTATTGTTTATATGTACCTATTTTATCTTTTGGCTGCATGTTTGAACCTGAGACCAGTTTTCAAATGGAGTCTGTTTCAGAATACTACATTCACACCCCCAAAACCTTCATATCCCAAATACTGCATCATGAAAGGTGAAAATTGGTAGGTTTATGCTAGTGAAATAATGAAGATAGATGTTGCTGCTTTTAAATCATTAACAAGGTTGTTTATTGAAATGGTTTATTGAAAGGCATCTAACAATTTCAAACACATATGGAGATATAATACACATTCGCCTCAGAATTATATTTTATGTAATTTTATCTTTAAAGTGACCTTATTAAATTTGTTCCCCGAAGTAATAATTTCATCCCACACCCTGAGTGCTTTTGCACGCTGGTTATATGTGCTGTTAGTGTGCTAACAGCATTTTCTACCCAGGGAGTCTGATCGAAACCCAAAATCAAGCTGCTGCTGTGAGCTCCTGCTGAGCACCCTGCTCGGAGGCATGTACACTCGACGGACGCTACGGAGTGTTTAACAGTGATTTCTATGATCTATATTCTTGTCCTCAGTAGGCGTTATGATGCTGATGTGTCACTGAACGTGTCAGCCAATGTAGTCCATATCTGTTTTGATATCTTACTCCTGGGGATACCTGCATTTCTAGGTACACATTGAACTGCTTATAGACTTTTCCCAGTTTAGACCGTAAACCCGAACTGGACTGTGCATGAGCAGATAAGTATCATTTCCGCTCACTACTGCTTCACGGCAGCTGGGCGATTTCACAAATTGATTTATTGCAGTTTTTTTTTTTTAACAAAGGTTGTACTTAGCACTTATTTGAATTATTGTGTATATATGTGTTTTTAGGGGGCAGCATGGTGCTGCAGTGGTTAGCACTGTTGCCTCACACCTCTGGAACCTGGGTTCGAGTCTCCACCTGGGTCACATGCGTGCGGAGTTTGCATGTTCTCCCCATGTCATCGTGGGGTTTCCTCCGGGTACTCCGGTTTCCCCCCACAGTCCAAAAACATGCTGAGGCTAATTGGAGTTACTAAATTGCCCATAGGTGTGCATGTGAGAGTGCATGGTGTGCGAGTGTGCCCTGTGATGGGCTGACCCCCCATCCTGGGTTGTTCCCTGCCTCATGCCCATTGCTTCCGGGATAGGCTCCAGACCCCCCGTGACCCAGTAGGATAAGCAGTTTGGAAAATGGATGGATATGTGTTTTTAAATTACAAAGATTATTTTATTTAAAAATAGTATTTAGCACGATTTGGCTTATTACAGTTTAATAATAGTTTGTAATTATGACATGTTATAATGTATTTTTAAATTATTATAATCGTATTTTTTAATAATTTGTAATTAAAAAAATAGTCTGTGGTACATTGGGCGGAGCTACAATTTGGCCGTCATTGTTATTATGAATTATGACGTCATAAGTAGGAGGGGGAGCGTATCCCTTATTCTGATTGGTCGAGGGGTTATCTCCATATACCATACATTGCCGATAGGGAGCCATATGGTTTGGGTGATAAGGGTTGCTGTTAAACTTTAATAGAATAAAAATACATTACATGTATTTATTTGTGTTATTTTTAATTACGTTTTTAAGGAATAATAAAACATGTGGCAGGATGAATGCAAGCTAGCGCATACACATCTAGCGGGGCCCGTCAGGCCGCAGGCACGGGTTGTTAGGGGTAGGCACAAGCGCCACGGCGTATTTTAAAAGAATGTGGGGATCTGAACGGGCTGGTAGGAGTAGTTGCATGGCACTGGTAATTATACTATATTGGCAACCACTTGAGCCAGGTCATATGACCTACCAGGAAGTTATAAAAGGCTGCCAAGATGGAATCTCATTCTCTTGCTGCTGTGTTTTACAACTGGACATGGGGTGGGTTCTTCTTCCCTGTGGGTAAGGAAAGGAGTAGAGGGTTTGTTTGAGAACTTGAATGTTTCATTTTAATTTTACCAGGGTGACTGCTAGCAGCATGTAACTCTTCGTGGAGGACGCGGAGGTGACTGTTTGGAATTTTATCATTTGACGTGATCCCCTACGAGCTGATGGGCTACAGACACTGAGGCTCTGGTCACTTGGGTTATACTGTGGGATTTAAAAGGGTCTATGTTTCTTTGTTGATTGTTTCTTTGTACCTGTAGCATTGGAACGCTTCCTCTTGGTGTTGCTGTGCTGCGAGGGCATTAAGCATTCCTGCAAAGGACCAGACTAGCCACTGTTTTAGGTTTATTTGATAGGCTTGTAAGTTGTAAGTGTAATTGTAGTATTGTATTTTGGGCGGTGGACATCGGCCGCTACCCTCCCCTTATGTTTGTACATGGGATCTTTCTGTACAAGGCCGGATCCGCACAGGCTTTTGCTCTGCTGTTGGGGTGCCACACTGAGTGGACACTGTACTGTTGTATGTAGTGTTTGTCGTGTTGTATGCTGTGTGGTGTTGAGTTTTGCTGTTTTCTTTGTCACCAGGGGCCTCCTGAGCTGAGAGCTGCGTGTGCTGATCTGACCTTACCATCTGGAGGATAGTCAGCTGCCCCCCACCCCCAGCAACCTTCATTTGTCTGATTTTAGATATTTGTAATAGATATTTGTAATAAAGTGGATTGGGTTTTATTTTTACATGCCTCTTTGTTATTGTCCCTTTGCGGGGAGGGTTCGAACTTCGCCACGTTACAGAAGGAACATTAGGGGTTACCAGGAGGTGGCGTAGTCAGAGCAGTGTGGGTATTCTGTGCTTTGGGCACCACAAGAAAGCACCGAAATGTTTTAAAGGAACTTTAGCGTTAATTTTAAAGAGAAAAAAAAAGAATCAAGGAATAACCCTGTTAATTCTTGTTTAAATAAATTAACGCAAGAGAGTCGGCTCTTTAACGAAAACTGTGTGGCTCTATGCGCATGCGCTGCATGAGCGAGCCAGAGAGGAGAGCGCATTCGCTAATTTAATCAAGAATTAACCGCGTTATTCCTTGATTCTTGTTGAAATGCTTAGAGCGTTTTACTTTACATTGGCAGAAAAGTGCTTCATTACTTAAACCCCTATAACCATAACGTTAATTTGAAATAACAGGCGCTCCTCTGGTGTCGCCATTTTGAAACGGGCTGGCCAATATCGTTTCGACCGCTTTTTTCAAACAGACCTGCCGATTATGGCCGAGCTCTGGGACTCGCTCATTTCGCTGTTTAAATGCTTTCTTCAACCTAACACTGGTAAATAATGTTTTTCCTTCTAATTCTTTAAGCATGTTGATTAAATGTAATGAGTTTAAGTTTTCTTTTAAAACGACGTGCTGCATGTTAATTGCTTTCGCTTGTGCTTGTTTAAACTCAGCATTTGCTCTTCTGCTGCTTTCGGGCATGTTTGTACTGGTTTAAATTCCGCCTGCTTTCTTCTAAAATAACGCTAAAGTTTTTCTTAAACATTTTGGTGCTTGCTTTTAAAATACGCCGTGGCGCTTGTGCACACATGGCTGCGGCCGGACTGGTCCCCGCTGGACGTGTATTTTGCATTCATTCCGTTATGTTTTATTCCTTAAAGACGTAATTAAAAATACAACATAAATACATGTAATGTATTTTCATTCTATTAAAGTTTAAAGGCAACCCTTACCACCCAAACCATATGGCCCCCTATAGGCAACACGTGTAATAGACATTTGGAATATTCCTGACATTTAACATCTACTCACATTCAATTGAAAACACCTGTGTCTTCATTTTTAATGATTTATTTACAAGTATTTACATATTTCAGTAGTACTGATAGTCAGTGTTCTATGTTGAGTCGCATCTCCTCCCTTGCCTTGCTCTCCTTCACCATTGCCTTGCTCTCCTTCACCATTGCCTTGCTCTCCTCCACCATTGCCTTGCTTTTCTCCACCATTGCCTTGTACTCCTCCTCCATTGCCTTGCACTTCTCCTCCATTGCCCTGTACTTCTCCTCCATTGCCTTGCTCTCCTCCTCCATTGCCTTGCACTCCTCCACCATTGCCTTGCTCTCCTCCTCCATTGCCTTGCACTCCTTCACCATTGCCTTGCTCTCCTCCTCCTCCTCCATTGCCTTGTACTCCTCCATTGCCTTGTACTCCTCCTCCATTGCCTTGTATTCCTCCTCCATTGCCTTGTACTTCTCCTCCTCCTCCATTGCCTTGTACTTCTCCTCCTCCACCTTTGCCTGGCTCTCCTCCACCTTTGCCTGGCTCTCCTCCTTCACCGCCACTGTCTGGCTCTCCTCCTTCACCGCCACTGTCTGGCTCTCCTCCTTCACCGCCACTGTCTGGCTCTCCTCCTTCACCGCCACTGTCTGGCTATCCTCCATCGCCAATGTCTGGCTATCCTCCATCGCCAATGTCTGGCTATCCTCCATCGCCAATGTCTGGCTGTCCTCCATCGCCAATGTCTGGCTGTCCTCCTCTATCGCCAATGTCTGGCTGTCCTCCTCTATCGCCAATGTCTGGCTGTCCTCCTCTATCGCCAATGTCTGGCTGTCCTCCATCGCCACTGTCTGGCTCTCCACCACCATTGCCTTTTTTCCTTTCCCTTTTTTTGTAAAAAGCTTCTTCAGCCAGGATTTCTTTTTCTTTCCTTCTTTGTCCTTTTTTCTTTCCTCCTTTGCGTCTATAGCTTCTCCAGCGTCCTTTGGTACCGCTGGGGGCCTAAAGCAATTGAGAAAAATCCACTTCATATTGAGATGCTTCTTCTTCGAAATCAGATTTGTTTTGAAGTGGTATTGGTGCCTACAGCAGAATTTATACCTTCAGAATGATGACGTCAGAGTTGTCACGGTAACATTGTGTTCTAGAATTCAACTGTAGGTGCCATATTTGGTCAGTGGTTCAATTTTTTTTAAATTCTCTGCATTTTTTATATGCTTTATTCAGCTCATATTCTGCAGCATATATTGTATGAATTTCCATATTTACCTTAATTAGTTTACTCGCAGATAATATTCTGTACTTGCAAATAGGGATATAGGAAAATAGGTCCGATATCAGCCAAAAAAAAAACTATCGGATTATATCGGACTGCGTTAAAAATCTCCTATATAAGCAGTCCGTTCCGCTAAAATCTCCGTTACAGCTATTCTATCCAGCAGCGTCCAGAGCCAGCGTGCAAAGCCCACGTGATCACAACACTGCTTGCTAGCGAAGTAGCGAAGAAAAAGACCGATGTCGGTCGTGTGGCAGTATTTTTCATTAAAGTCCGAAAAAGACAGTGTGGCTCAGTGCAACACTTGTCATGCACAAGTTTCCCGTGGTGGAACAGAACCGGGAAAGTTTAATACGTCCAACCTCATCGCGCATTTGAAGCAGCATCACAAAACTCTGCATGAGGACTTTCGCAAGACCACTGAGTTAAAGAAACAAATTGAAATTGAAACTTTGGACACTCAACCTTTAGCAGTTGGTCAATTAACAATTTTTTTTTCTTATGTTCCTGCTCTCAGCTGTTCCTACCATTTGCTGATGGTAAAAAATAAATAACTGAAGTGACCTTTAATTAGTATTTTGCACTTTAAAAAATATATTTTTGTTTATTTAATTAAGATATTTTTCAGGGTCTTAATATTTATTCTTTAATTCTTTTTTATATATTCTTATGTAAAAGGTTCACATTTATGCAACCAATAGTTAATAAATTGGTCGTTTTTTTCCCATACTTACTGTTGCTGACTTTTGTTCTCAGTTTGATCTAGCCGTTCATACAGTCCCTGACAAAAGTCTTGTCGCTTGTGTACAAATTGACCTCAAGTGCCGCTGAAATATATTTCTAATCAAGATTTTTTTACAAGAAATGGCTCATTTTATTCCCAACAGCTTTTGTAGTAATGTTTCAGTGCAAAACGAAACTGTCAAAAAGTATTCTAATATTCAAAGCTTGGTAAAGCCCATTGAGTCAATTTTTTCAAAGACATAAGTGTTGTCGCCTTGTCATATGAGCTTCACCTGTGACTAATAATGGATCAATTAGGTCTCAGGTGTGTATAAAAAGAACCCCACTACACTAGACCTTCACATCAACTGCAACTAGACCTCTGCAAACATGCCTAAGATTCACCCTGAGACTAAAGTGTTGATCATCAAGAGGCTGAAGACCGGATCCACTGCTGATGTGGCAGACACCTTCAATGTGTCTCAGCGTCAAGTACAGAGGATAAAAAAAAGATTTGAAGAGACTGGAGACGTTTTTGACAAGCCCAGGTCAGGCAGACCCTGCAAGACAACTGCTCCACGAGACCGTTTGTTGGTTCGAAAATCCAAGGCCAGCCCATTTTCCACTGCAGCAGAACTCCACGAGACCTGGTCACCTGAAGTCCCTGTGTCAACCAGAACAGTTTGTCGGATTCTGTCTGGAAATGGCCTCCATGGTCGAATCAGTGCCCAGAAGCCAGCACTGAACAAAAGACAATTGAAAAACCGTGTGGCATTTGCCAAAGCCCACAGCCTGCTAAAAGGATGGGCGCTGGAAAAGTGGCAGAAGGTGGATTTTTCAGATGAATCTTCTGTTGAATTACACCACAGTCGCCACAAATATTGCAGGAGACCTACTGGAGCCCGCATGGATCCGAGATTCACCCAGAAAACAGTGAAGTTCGGTGGTGGAAAAATCATGGTCTGGGGTTACATCCAGTATGGGGGTGTGCGAGAGATCTGCAGGGTGGAAGGCAACATCAAAAGTCTGACATACCAAGAAATCTTAGCTACCTTTTATATTCCCAACCATAAAAGAGGCCAAATTCTGTAGCAGGATGGTGCTCCATCACATACTTCCATCTCCACATCAAAGTTTCTCAAGGCGTAGAAGATCAAGATGCTCCAGTATTGGCCAGCCCAGTCACCAGACATGAACATCATTGAGCATGTGTGGGGTAGGATGAAAGAGGAAGCATGGAAGATGAAACCTAAGAATATTGATGAACTCTGGGAGGCATGCAAGACTGCTTTCTTTGCTATTCCTGATGACTTCATCAATAAATTGTATGAATCCTTGCCAAACCGCATGGATGCAGTCCTTCAAGCTCATGGAAGTCATACTTTAATACAAGATATTAAATTTGGATCTCACAGCACCACTACTTAATTTGCTGACATATTTTTGTATTTGCAGTACATTTGGTCAATTTCTGTATAGGCGACAAAACTTTTGTCTTGCCAAAATTTTGACCTTTCTGTCTTTATTAAATGATAAATCTTTTTTCAGTGAAACTACTTCATTTCAATGCATTAAACATCATTTGGTAGGGTTTTAGCTTTTCATATGAGCTATTTGTAACATCAATTGATTAATTAAAAGTCAAGTTAATAGCAGGTGTTTCTACAAAATAGATAAGCAACAAGACTTTTGTCAGGGACTGTACATTCCACACAACGAAATGGGTAAAAGTATTCATGATTTGTGCTGATTATTGTATCGGATTTGTATCGGTATCGGTTAGTACTGAAGGCTGCAATATCGGTATCGTATCGGAAGTTAAAACGTTGTATCGGGACATCCCTACTTGCAAACAATGCAGAAACCTACCAAACATTGCCGGGCCGTTCCTGTGCTCACAGAGCGTAGTGAGCTTTACTTTACTCAGGAGGAGGACAGGCTCACATTTTCTGACCGTGGCCTTGCTGTGCTATATTGTGAAAGGTGCTGAACTTAGTGATGAGACAGTTAATACCCAGATTCTGGAGATCGTCAAAGTGAGGCCCAGTGACTTCAAGCTGGGAATCGGGGCTTGCTAAGTTTATGCAATATCACGTGACCGATGACTTCCGATTCATCCTGAGGTGTAAGAGGCTTCGAATCCTGTTGGCTCTTCAAAACTTTTATATAAGTGAGATGATTCTAATTAGCAATGGTAGTGGAGGCCAGTTTAACCAAAGAACCAACCGCCAGGTGATGGGTCACAGCAAGGAGGGGTATGGGGTTGGGTTTCAGTGTTTGGGTACATTTAATGGAGGTAAGATAAAACATTTGGTAAGGTTTAGCAGCGTCTGTAATATCCCTGCATTGTAGGCAGAGCTTTCTGGATAGATTCTGGACACACACACCCTCGTATTGGACAAATTGATTCAGAAAATGGATGGATGGATGGATGGAATGCAGTGTTTTTCATGTGTTTTCATGAGTGGAAGTGAACTTTTACAGAACTGAGTATTTGAGTAAGTAGGAGAAAAATCCATTTTTCATTAATCTTATTGCCTGTATTTTTGCCCCTTATTTTGAGCTGTTTTAAATGCTGCACTGTTCAGTTGCAAATGGTAGGTCCCTCTGAATCCCATCTTCGCTTTACTCCACCTCCTGTTATTCACAGGTATCTGACTCTCGAATCCGGCTGAAATGATCCCAGTCGATTTTCCAATCTCCGCCTTTTCTATTTGGCAGAATGCACAGCCTGGATCCAAACTGCCTTCCTTCCCAGTTGGACTAACAGTTGGCTCCACCTGACACTCTATACCATTTAAACCTCAGCTGATCACAGAGCTTATTGCAGGATGTGCGTTTGTTCCTCTCCATGTGTTGTGGGGCTGCCTTGCCTAACTCCTATAGTAAGGAGAAGGTCATAAACTTGTGTTCTTATGTTTTAATAATTCTGAAATGGGTACGAAATGAGCAGCAGGACGATATAGAGCTAAAAGGTGCGATTTTTCTAGCACTACGATTTTCTAGCACTAAGAAAGGCAGCACTGCCTTGCTGAATGTGATTTCTGTGGCAAAAAGATGGTGATATTGCTGGCAAGCGGTCTTTTTATTAAACTCAAATGTAACTCTGTCAAAGTACAATTTTACCAGGGTCCCTGAATTCGCTTGAGATGCTCTGTTAAATGAACCCCCCAGAAGACAGAATGAAGCTGTAATTCATACAGGTGGCAAAACTAAAATGTCTCTTGGTAATTTCATCAGGGCGGTGATGGAATTACAAATGTGCATGTTTTCGGCGAGTAATGGATGAGGTGATATGAAACATGCAGTTGTCTGTAATCGCTGCAGCTTTGGGGAAAAAAACTAGCATCCCTTTAAAATTCATTACATTAGGATGGCAGGCAGAGGTCACTGCAGTTTGGACGTGCCAGGAACAGAGGAATAAAGCCAAGTAGAATGTATGGAACTTCCAGTCTTTCTGTAATATTTCACAGAGTAAGGCATAACTAAAGGCACTGCTGAGAAAATGAGCGTAGAGGATTACAGTAGTAAAATGGTAATCCCTACTATATACACTCCATATACGATACACGTTTTATATACATTTTATTATGTATACATATTTTATATGCAGCTCTGGAAACAAGAGACCGCATGTTGGAAAGGCTCTTGTAGCTTTAAGGAACACTGCTGCGTGCAAAGGACTGTGGGTGCACGCGTGACGAGAGCGCGCGGGAGAGCCTGAAGGAGTAGGCAGCACGTCGGCGAGCTGCAGTTTATGTGTAGTTAGTTTAGTTGTTCCTGGCAGTAAATACAGTCCCTGGTTTTTATGTATGCGTCACTGACGAATGTAAGTACTAAGTTTATTGATTATAAGTGATAAGTGACGCTGTGCTAATTTAGTTTACTTAATTGCGCGGCTAGGTTAACGTGACCTAGCTTGCTTACTGTTATAATTATCGCTGACGAGTGTTCAGTTGTATACCTCGGAAAGATATTTGCGTTTATTTCCCGTCCAATCATTCCCTCTAATACGAATTGTTGCTAATGTAATGTATTGTTGTGGGTATAGCCGAACTTATCAATGTTAAGGCGATGTGGTACAATTATGCATTATGTTAGTGTATTATGGTAATAACCATTGTAGGCACTGTGGTAATTTGTTTTTCCTGTTTATTTGTTATAGAACCACAAATAAATACAAACTTACTTACTTACCAAACCACTTCGTCTGAGTGTGCATCCAACTGACCTCAAGTAAGATAAGCCAGAGTACAACTAATTGCTCCCCCCTCCTGATTGAGAACGTGTATCTGGTGAAATACCCCCCCATCCTGAATCGTGACTGATATCCCACAGCGAGTACTACCCTCCTGCAGCAACCCCTTACAGTTTCCCAGGGGAGTGTGGCCCCCCTTTCCCACACCGCATCAAATTTTTCAGTTTCACTCATTTCTCAGTTTATGGGTTATGGGTATGAGCCTGTGTAAAATACACTTTTTTTTTGCAAACTCCAGCCTGGCTCTTCCCTGCTTCTCATTGATGAAGGGCTTCTTTCTTGCTTTATGGGTCTTCAGCGCTGCTTCTAGGAGCCTGTCCCACCAGTACGCTTCACACTTAATGTTTTCCATTCCTTTTGAAGGTCACTTGAGGTCATCCTCCGATTTGTTAGACACTGATGGATAAGTTGATGGTCATCTCTGGCATTAGAAGGTTGCTTCTGCCCTCTACCTGGCTGGTTTTTGATTTTTCCCAGTGTCTCCTGCTTCTTCACCCTGTTCTTGTGTACTGCGGTCTTAGAAACTCACGAGCATGGAAGCAGCCTGCCTCACAGTGTAGCCTTCTGCCAGCAGAACCAGGATTAAACCAGAATTTAACAATGCAGATTTTAAAAAAGTATATAGAGTGGTCTCTTAATTTTTTACAGAGCTGTGTATTGTTTATATGTACCTATTTTATCTTTTGGCTGCATGTTTGAACCTGAGACCAGTTTTCAAATGGAGTCTGTTTCAGAATACTACATTCACACCCCCAAAACCTTCATATCCCAAATACTGCATCATGAAAGGTGAAAATTGGTAGGTTTATGCTAGTGAAATAATGAAGATAGATGTTGCTGCTTTTAAATCATTAACAAGGTTGTTTATTGAAATGGTTTATTGAAAGGCATCTAACAATTTCAAACACATATGGAGATATAATAGACATTCGCCTCAGAATTATATTTTATGTAATTTTATCTTTAAAGTGACCTTATTAAATTTGTTCCCCGAAGTAATAATTTCATCCCACACCCTGAGTGCTTTTGCACGCTGGTTATATGTGCTGTTAGTGTGCTAACAGCATTTTCTACCCAGGGAGTCTGATCGAAACCCAAAATCAAGCTGCTGCTGTGAGCTCCTGCTGAGCACCCTGCTCGGAGGCATGTACACTCGACGGACGCTACGGAGTGTTTAACAGTGATTTCAATGATCTATATTCTTGTCCTCAGTAGGCGTTATGATGCTGATGTGTCACTGAACGTGTCAGCCAATGTAGTCCATATCTGTTTTGATATCTTACTCCTGGGGATACCTGCATTTCTAGGTACACATTGAACTGCTTATAGACTTTTCCCAGTTTAGACCGTAAACCCGAACTGGACTGTGCATGAGCAGATAAGTATCATTTCCGCTCACTACTGCTTCACGGCAGCTGGGCGATTTCACAAATTGATTTATTGCAGTTTTTTTTTTTTTAACAAAGGTTGTACTTAGCACTTATTTGAATTATTGTGTATATATGTGTTTTTAGGGGGCAGCATGGTGCTGCAGTGGTTAGCACTGTTGCCTCACACCTCTGGAACCTGGGTTCGAGTCTCCACCTGGGTCACATGCGTGCGGAGTTTGCATGTTCTCCCCATGTCATCGTGGGGTTTCCTCCGGGTACTCCGGTTTCCCCCCACAGTCCAAAAACATGCTGAGGCTAATTGGAGTTACTAAATTGCCCATAGGTGTGCATGTGAGAGTGCATGGTGTGCGAGTGTGCCCTGTGATGGGCTGACCCCCCATCCTGGGTTGTTCCCTGCCTCATGCCCATTGCTTCCGGGATAGGCTCCAGACCCCCCGTGACCCAGTAGGATAAGCAGTTTGGAAAATGGATGGATATGTGTTTTTAAATTACAAAGATTATTTTATTTAAAAATAGTATTTAGCACGATTTGGCTTATTACAGTTTAATAATAGTTTGTAATTATGACATGTTATAATGTATTTTTAAATTATTATAATCGTATTTTTTAATAATTTGTAATTAAAAAAATAGTCTGTGGTACATTGGGCGGAGCTACAATTTGGCCGTCATTGTTATTATGAATTATGACGTCATAAGTAGGAGGGGGAGCGTATCCCTTATTCTGATTGGTCGAGGGGTTATCTCCATATACCATACATTGCCGATAGGGAGCCATATGGTTTGGGTGATAAGGGTTGCTGTTAAACTTTAATAGAATAAAAATACATTACATGTATTTATTTGTGTTATTTTTAATTACGTTTTTAAGGAATAATAAAACATGTGGCAGGATGAATGCAAGCTAGCGCATACACATCTAGCGGGGCCCGTCAGGCCGCAGGCACGGGTTGTTAGGGGTAGGCACAAGCGCCACGGCATATTTTAAAAGAATGTGGGGATCTGAACGGGCTGGTAGGAGTAGTTGCATGGCACTGGTAATTATACTATATTGGCAACCACTTGAGCCAGGTCATATGACCTACCAGGAAGTTATAAAAGGCTGCCAAGATGGAATCTCATTCTCTTGCTGCTGTGTTTTACAACTGGACATGGGGTGGGTTCTTCTTCCCTGTGGGTAAGGAAAGGAGTAGAGGGTTTGTTTGAGAACTTGAATGTTTCATTTTAATTTTACCAGGGTGACTGCTAGCAGCATGTAACTCTTCGTGGAGGACGCGGAGGTGACTGTTTGGAATTTTATCATTTGACGTGATCCCCTACGAGCTGATGGGCTACAGACACTGAGGCTCTGGTCACTTGGGTTATACTGTGGGATTTAAAAGGGTCTATGTTTCTTTGTTGATTGTTTCTTTGTACCTGTAGCATTGGAACGCTTCCTCTTGGTGTTGCTGTGCTGCGAGGGCATTAAGCATTCCTGCAAAGGACCAGACTAGCCACTGTTTTAGGTTTATTTGATAGGCTTGTAAGTTGTAAGTGTAATTGTAGTATTGTATTTTGGGCGGTGGACATCGGCCGCTACCCTCCCCTTATGTTTGTACATGGGATCTTTCTGTACAAGGCCGGATCCGCACAGGCTTTTGCTCTGCTGTTGGGGTGCCACACTGAGTGGACACTGTACTGTTGTATGTAGTGTTTGTCGTGTTGTATGCTGTGTGGTGTTGAGTTTTGCTGTTTTCTTTGTCACCAGGGGCCTCCTGAGCTGAGAGCTGCGTGTGCTGATCTGACCTTACCATCTGGAGGATAGTCAGCTGCCCCCCACCCCCAGCAACCTTCATTTGTCTGATTTTAGATATTTGTAATAGATATTTGTAATAAAGTGGATTGGGTTTTATTTTTACATGCCTCTTTGTTATTGTCCCTTTGCGGGGAGGGTTCGAACTTCGCCACGTTACAGAAGGAACATTAGGGGTTACCAGGAGGTGGCGTAGTCAGAGCAGTGTGGGTATTCTGTGCTTTGGGCACCACAAGAAAGCACCGAAATGTTTTAAAGGAACTTTAGCGTTAATTTTAAAGAGAAAAAAAAAGAATCAAGGAATAACCCTGTTAATTCTTGTTTAAATAAATTAACGCAAGAGAGTCGGCTCTTTAACGAAAACTGTGTGGCTCTATGCGCATGCGCTGCATGAGCGAGCCAGAGAGGAGAGCGCATTCGCTAATTTAATCAAGAATTAACCGCGTTATTCCTTGATTCTTGTTGAAATGCTTAGAGCGTTTTACTTTACATTGGCAGAAAAGTGCTTCATTACTTAAACCCCTATAACCATAACGTTAATTTGAAATAACAGGCGCTCCTCTGGTGTCGCCATTTTGAAACGGGCTGGCCAATATCGTTTCGACCGCTTTTTTCAAACAGACCTGCCGATTATGGCCGAGCTCTGGGACTCGCTCATTTCGCTGTTTAAATGCTTTCTTCAACCTAACACTGGTAAATAATGTTTTTCCTTCTAATTCTTTAAGCATGTTGATTAAATGTAATGAGTTTTCTTTTAAAACGACGTGCTGCATGTTAATTGCTTTCGCTTGTGCTTGTTTAAACTCAGCATTTGCTCTTCTGCTGCTTTCGGGCATGTTTGTACTGGTTTAAATTCCGCCTGCTTTCTTCTAAAATAACGCTAAAGTTTTTCTTAAACATTTTGGTGCTTGCTTTTAAAATACGCCGTGGCGCTTGTGCACACATGGCTGCGGCCGGACTGGTCCCCGCTGGACGTGTATTTTGCATTCATTCCGTTATGTTTTATTCCTTAAAGACGTAATTAAAAATACAACATAAATACATGTAATGTATTTTCATTCTATTAAAGTTTAAAGGCAACCCTTACCACCCAAACCATATGGCCCCCTATAGGCAACACGTGTAATAGACATTTGGAATATTCCTGACATTTAACATCTACTCACATTCAATTGAAAACACCTGTGTCTTCATTTTTAATGATTTATTTACAAGTATTTACATATTTCAGTAGTACTGATAGTCAGTGTTCTATGTTGAGTCGCATCTCCTCCCTTGCCTTGCTCTCCTTCACCATTGCCTTGCTCTCCTTCACCATTGCCTTGCTCTCCTTCACCATTGCCTTGCTCTCCTCCACCATTGCCTTGCTTTTCTCCACCATTGCCTTGTACTCCTCCTCCATTGCCTTGCACTTCTCCTCCATTGCCCTGTACTTCTCCTCCATTGCCTTGCTCTCCTCCTCCATTGCCTTGCACTCCTCCACCATTGCCTTGCTCTCCTCCTCCATTGCCTTGCACTCCTTCACCATTGCCTTGCTCTCCTCCTCCTCCTCCATTGCCTTGTACTCCTCCATTGCCTTGTACTCCTCCTCCATTGCCTTGTATTCCTCCTCCATTGCCTTGTACTTCTCCTCCTCCTCCATTGCCTTGTACTTCTCCTCCTCCACCTTTGCCTGGCTCTCCTCCACCTTTGCCTGGCTCTCCTCCTTCACCGCCACTGTCTGGCTCTCCTCCTTCACTGCCACTGTCTGGCTCTCCTCCTTCACCGCCACTGTCTGGCTCTCCTCCTTCACCGCCAATGTCTGGCTATCCTCCTTCACCGCCAATGTCTGGCTATCCTCCATCGCCAATGTCTGGCTATCCTCCATCGCCAATGTCTGGCTATCCTCCATCGCCAATGTCTGGCTGTCCTCCATCGCCAATGTCTGGCTGTCCTCCTCTATCGCCAATGTCTGGCTGTCCTCCTCTATCGCCAATGTCTGGCTGTCCTCCTCTATCGCCAATGTCTGGCTGTCCTCCATCGCCACTGTCTGGCTCTCCACCACCATTGCCTTTTTTCCTTTCCCTTTTTTTGTAAAAAGCTTCTTCAGCCAGGATTTCTTTTTCTTTCCTTCTTTGTCCTTTTTTCTTTCCTCCTTTGCGTCTATAGCTTCTCCAGCGTCCTTTGGTACCGCTGGGGGCCTAAAGCAATTGAGAAAAATCCACTTCATATTGAGATGCTTCTTCTTCGAAATCAGATTTGTTTTGAAGTGGTATTGGTGCCTACAGCAGAATTTATACCTTCAGAATGATGACGTCAGAGTTGTCACGGTAACATTGTGTTCTAGAATTCAACTGTAGGTGCCATATTTGGTCAGTGGTTCAATTTTTTTTAAATTCTCTGCATTTTTTATATGCTTTATTCAGCTCATATTCTGCAGCATATATTGTATGAATTTCCATATTTACCTTAATTAGTTTACTCGCAGATAATATTCTGTACTTGCAAATAGGGATATAGGAAAATAGGTCCGATATCAGCCAAAAAAAAAACTATCGGATTATATCGGACTGCGTTAAAAATCTCCGATATAAGCAGTCCGTTCCGCTAAAATCTCCGTTACAGCTATTCTATCCAGCAGCGTCCAGAGCCAGCGTGCAAAGCCCACGTGATCACAACACTGCTTGCTAGCGAAGTAGCGAAGAAAAAGACCGATGTCGGTCGTGTGGCAGTATTTTTCATTAAAGTCCGAAAAAGACAGTGTGGCTCAGTGCAACACTTGTCATGCACAAGTTTCCCGTGGTGGAACAGAACCGGGAAAGTTTAATACGTCCAACCTCATCGCGCATTTGAAGCAGCATCACAAAACTCTGCATGAGGACTTTCGCAAGACCACTGAGTTAAAGAAACAAATTGAAATTGAAACTTTGGACACTCAACCTTTAGCAGTTGGTCAATTAACAATTTTTTTTTCTTATGTTCCTGCTCTCAGCTGTTCCTACCATTTGCTGATGGTAAAAAATAAATAACTGAAGTGACCTTTAATTAGTATTTTGCACTTTAAAAAATATATTTTTGTTTATTTAATTAAGATATTTTTCAGGGTCTTAATATTTATTCTTTAATTCTTTTTTATATATTCTTATGTAAAAGGTTCACATTTATGCAACCAATAGTTAATAAATTGGTAGTTTTTTTCCCATACTTACTGTTGCTGACTTTTGTTCTCAGTTTGATCTAGCCGTTCATACAGTCCCTGACAAAAGTCTTGTCGCTTGTGTACAAATTGACCTCAAGTGCCGCTGAAATATATTTCTAATCAAGATTTTTTTACAAGAAATGGCTCATTTTATTCCCAACAGCTTTTGTAGTAATGTTTCAGTGCAAAACGAAACTGTCAAAAAGTATTCTAATATTCAAAGCTTGGTAAAGCCCATTGAGTCCATTTTTTCAAAGACATAAGTGTTGTCGCCTTGTCATATGAGCTTCACCTGTGACTAATAATGGATCAATTAGGTCTCAGGTGTGTATAAAAAGAACCCCACTACACTAGACCTTCACATCAACTGCAACTAGACCTCTGCAAACATGCCTAAGATTCACCCTGAGACTAAAGTGTTGATCATCAAGAGGCTGAAGACCGGATCCACTGCTGATGTGGCAGACACCTTCAATGTGTCTCAGCGTCAAGTACAGAGGATAAAAAAAAGATTTGAAGAGACTGGAGACGTTTTTGACAAGCCCAGGTCAGGCAGACCCTGCAAGACAACTGCTCCACGAGACCGTTTGTTGGTTCGAAAATCCAAGGCCAGCCCATTTTCCACTGCAGCAGAACTCCACGAGACCTGGTCACCTGAAGTCCCTGTGTCAACCAGAACAGTTTGTCGGATTCTGTCTGGAAATGGCCTCCATGGTCGAATCAGTGCCCAGAAGCCAGCACTGAACAAAAGACAATTGAAAAACCGTGTGGCATTTGCCAAAGCCCACAGCCTGCTAAAAGGATGGGCGCTGGAAAAGTGGCAGAAGGTGGATTTTTCAGATGAATCTTCTGTTGAATTACACCACAGTCGCCACAAATATTGCAGGAGACCTACTGGAGCCCGCATGGATCCGAGATTCACCCAGAAAACAGTGAAGTTTGGTGGTGGAAAAATCATGGTCTGGGGTTACATCCAGTATGGGGGTGTGCGAGAGATCTGCAGGGTGGAAGGCAACATCAAAAGTCTGACATACCAAGAAATCTTAGCTACCTTTTATATTCCCAACCATAAAAGAGGCCAAATTCTGTAGCAGGATGGTGCTCCATCACATACTTCCATCTCCACATCAAAGTTTCTCAAGGCGTAGAAGATCAAGATGCTCCAGTATTGGCCAGCCCAGTCACCAGACATGAACATCATTGAGCATGTGTGGGGTAGGATGAAAGAGGAAGCATGGAAGATGAAACCTAAGAATATTGATGAACTCTGGGAGGCATGCAAGACTGCTTTCTTTGCTATTCCTGATGACTTCATCAATAAATTGTATGAATCCTTGCCAAACCGCATGGATGCAGTCCTTCAAGCTCATGGAAGTCATACTTTAATACAAGATATTAAATTTGGATCTCACAGCACCACTACTTAATTTGCTGACATATTTTTGTATTTGCAGTACATTTGGTCAATTTCTGTATAGGCGACAAAACTTTTGTCTTGCCAAAATTTTGACCTTTCTGTCTTTATTAAATGATAAATCTTTTTTCAGTGAAACTACTTCATTTCAATGCATTAAACATCATTTGGTAGGGTTTTAGCTTTTCATATGAGCTATTTGTAACATCAATTGATTAATTAAAAGTCAAGTTAATAGCAGGTGTTTCTACAAAATAGATAAGCAACAAGACTTTTGTCAGGGACTGTACATTCCACACAACGAAATGGGTAAAAGTATTCATGATTTGTGCTGATTATTGTATCGGATTTGTATCGGTATCGGTTAGTACTGAAGGCTGCAATATCGGTATCGTATCGGAAGTTAAAACGTTGTATCGGGACATCCCTACTTGCAAACAATGCAGAAACCTACCAAACATTGCCGGGCCGTTCCTGTGCTCACAGAGCGTAGTGAGCTTTACTTTACTCAGGAGGAGGACAGGCTCACATTTTCTGACCGTGGCCTTGCTGTGCTATATTGTGAAAGGTGCTGAACTTAGTGATGAGACAGTTAATACCCAGATTCTGGAGATCGTCAAAGTGAGGCCCAGTGACTTCAAGCTGGGAATCGGGGCTTGCTAAGTTTATGCAATATCACGTGACCGATGACTTCCGATTCATCCTGAGGTGTAAGAGGCTTCGAATCCTGTTGGCTCTTCAAAACTTTTATATAAGTGAGATGATTCTAATTAGCAATGGTAGTGGAGGCCAGTTTAACCAAAGAACCAACCGCCAGGTGATGGGTCACAGCAAGGAGGGGTATGGGGTTGGGTTTCAGTGTTTGGGTACATTTAATGGAGGTAAGATAAAACATTTGGTAAGGTTTAGCAGCGTCTGTAATATCCCTGCATTGTAGGCAGAGCTTTCTGGATAGATTCTGGACACACACACCCTCGTATTGGACAAATTGATTCAGAAAATGGATGGATGGATGGATGGAATGCAGTGTTTTTCATGTGTTTTCATGAGTGGAAGTGAACTTTTACAGAACTGAGTATTTGAGTAAGTAGGAGAAAAATCCATTTTTCATTAATCTTATTGCCTGTATTTTTGCCCCTTATTTTGAGCTGTTTTAAATGCTGCACTGTTCAGTTGCAAATGGTAGGTCCCTCTGAATCCCATCTTCGCTTTACTCCACCTCCTGTTATTCACAGGTATCTGACTCTCGAATCCGGCTGAAATGATCCCAGTCGATTTTCCAATCTCCGCCTTTTCTATTTGGCAGAATGCACAGCCTGGATCCAAACTGCCTTCCTTCCCAGTTGGACTAACAGTTGGCTCCACCTGACACTCTATACCATTTAAACCTCAGCTGATCACAGAGCTTATTGCAGGATGTGCGTTTGTTCCTCTCCATGTGTTGTGGGGCTGCCTTGCCTAACTCCTATAGTAAGGAGAAGGTCATAAACTTGTGTTCTTATGTTTTAATAATTCTGAAATGGGTACGAAATGAGCAGCAGGACGATATAGAGCTAAAAGGTGCGATTTTTCTAGCACTACGATTTTCTAGCACTAAGAAAGGCAGCACTGCCTTGCTGAATGTGATTTCTGTGGCAAAAAGATGGTGATATTGCTGGCAAGCGGTCTTTTTATTAAACTCAAATGTAACTCTGTCAAAGTACAATTTTACCAGGGTCCCTGAATTCGCTTGAGATGCTCTGTTAAATGAACCCCCCAGAAGACAGAATGAAGCTGTAATTCATACAGGTGGCAAAACTAAAATGTCTCTTGGTAATTTCATCAGGGCGGTGATGGAATTACAAATGTGCATGTTTTCGGCGAGTAATGGATGAGGTGATATGAAACATGCAGTTGTCTGTAATCGCTGCAGCTTTGGGGAAAAAAACTAGCATCCCTTTAAAATTCATTACATTAGGATGGCAGGCAGAGGTCACTGCAGTTTGGACGTGCCAGGAACAGAGGAATAAAGCCAAGTAGAATGTATGGAACTTCCAGTCTTTCTGTAATATTTCACAGAGTAAGGCATAACTAAAGGCACTGCTGAGAAAATGAGCGTAGAGGATTACAGTAGTAAAATGGTAATCCCTACTATATACACTCCATATACGATACACGTTTTATATACATTTTATTATGTATACATATTTTATATGCAGCTCTGGAAACAAGAGACCGCATGTTGGAAAGGCTCTTGTAGCTTTAAGGAACACTGCTGCGTGCAAAGGACTGTGGGTGCACGCGTGACGAGAGCGCGCGGGAGAGCCTGAAGGAGTAGGCAGCACGTCGGCGAGCTGCAGTTTATGTGTAGTTAGTTTAGTTGTTCCTGGCAGTAAATACAGTCCCTGGTTTTTATGTATGCGTCACTGACGAATGTAAGTACTAAGTTTATTGATTATAAGTGATAAGTGACGCTGTGCTAATTTAGTTTACTTAATTGCGCGGCTAGGTTAACGTGACCTAGCTTGCTTACTGTTATAATTATCGCTGACGAGTGTTCAGTTGTATACCTCGGAAAGATATTTGCGTTTATTTCCCGTCCAATCATTCCCTCTAATACGAATTGTTGCTAATGTAATGTATTGTTGTGGGTATAGCCGAACTTATCAATGTTAAGGCGATGTGGTACAATTATGCATTATGTTAGTGTATTATGGTAATAACCATTGTAGGCACTGTGGTAATTTGTTTTTCCTGTTTATTTGTTATAGAACCACAAATAAATACAAACTTACTTACTTACCAAACCACTTCGTCTGAGTGTGCATCCAACTGACCTCAAGTAAGATAAGCCAGAGTACAACTAATTGCTCCCCCCTCCTGATTGAGAACGTGTATCTGGTGAAATACCCCCCCATCCTGAATCGTGACTGATATCCCACAGCGAGTACTACCCTCCTGCAGCAACCCGTTACAGTTTCCCAGGGGAGTGTGGCCCCCCTTTCCCACACCGCATCAAATTTTTCAGTTTCACTCATTTCTCAGTTTATGGGTTATGGGTATGAGCCTGTGTAAAATACACTTTTTTTTTGCAAACTCCAGCCTGGCTCTTCCCTGCTTCTCATTGATGAAGGGCTTCTTTCTTGCTTTATGGGTCTTCAGCGCTGCTTCTAGGAGCCTGTCCCACCAGTACGCTTCACACTTAATGTTTTCCATTCCTTTTGAAGGTCACTTGAGGTCATCCTCCGATTTGTTAGACACTGATGGATAAGTTGATGGTCATCTCTGGCATTAGAAGGTTGCTTCTGCCCTCTACCTGGCTGGTTTTTGATTTTTCCCAGTGTCTCCTGCTTCTTCACCCTGTTCTTGTGTACTGCGGTCTTAGAAACTCACGAGCATGGAAGCAGCCTGCCTCACAGTGTAGCCTTCTGCCAGCAGAACCAGGATTAAACCAGAATTTAACAATGCAGATTTTAAAAAAGTATATAGAGTGGTCTCTTAATTTTTTACAGAGCTGTGTATTGTTTATATGTACCTATTTTATCTTTTGGCTGCATGTTTGAGCCTGAGACCAGTTTTCAAATGGAGTCTGTTTCAGAATACTACATTCACACCCCCAAAACCTTCATATCCCAAATACTGCATCATGAAAGGTGAAAATTGGTAGGTTTATGCTAGTGAAATAATGAAGATAGATGTTGCTGCTTTTAAATCATTAACAAGGTTGTTTATTGAAATGGTTTATTGAAAGGCATCTAACAATTTCAAACACATATGGAGATATAATAGACATTCGCCTCAGAATTATATTTTATGTAATTTTATCTTTAAAGTGACCTTATTAAATTTGTTCCCCGAAGTAATAATTTCATCCCACACTCTGAGTGCTTTTGCACGCTGGTTATATGTGCTGTTAGTGTGCTAACAGCATTTTCTACCCAGGGAGTCTGATCGAAACCCAAAATCAAGCTGCTGCTGTGAGCTCCTGCTGAGCACCCTGCTCGGAGGCATGTACACTCGACGGACGCTACGGAGTGTTTAACAGTGATTTCTATGATCTATATTCTTGTCCTCAGTAGGCGTTATGATGCTGATGTGTCACTGAACGTGTCAGCCAATGTAGTCCATATCTGTTTTGATATCTTACTCCTGGGGATACCTGCATTTCTAGGTACACATTGAACTGCTTATAGACTTTTCCCAGTTTAGACCGTAAACCCGAACTGGACTGTGCATGAGCAGATAAGTATCATTTCCGCTCACTACTGCTTCACGGCAGCTGGGCGATTTCACAAATTGATTTATTGCAGTTTTTTTTTTTTTAACAAAGGTTGTACTTAGCACTTATTTGAATTATTGTGTATATATGTGTTTTTAGGGGGCAGCATGGTGCTGCAGTGGTTAGCACTGTTGCCTCACACCTCTGGAACCTGGGTTCGAGTCTCCACCTGGGTCACATGCGTGCGGAGTTTGCATGTTCTCCCCATGTCATCGTGGGGTTTCCTCCGGGTACTCCGGTTTCCCCCCACAGTCCAAAAACATGCTGAGGCTAATTGGAGTTACTAAATTGCCCATAGGTGTGCATGTGAGAGTGCATGGTGTGCGAGTGTGCCCTGTGATGGGCTGACCCCCCATCCTGGGTTGTTCCCTGCCTCATGCCCATTGCTTCCGGGATAGGCTCCAGACCCCCCGTGACCCAGTAGGATAAGCAGTTTGGAAAATGGATGGATATGTGTTTTTAAATTACAAAGATTATTTTATTTAAAAATAGTATTTAGCACGATTTGGCTTATTACAGTTTAATAATAGTTTGTAATTATGACATGTTATAATGTATTTTTAAATTATTATAATCGTATTTTTTAATAATTTGTAATTAAAAAAATAGTCTGTGGTACATTGGGCGGAGCTACAATTTGGCCGTCATTGTTATTATGAATTATGACGTCATAAGTAGGAGGGGGAGCGTATCCCTTATTCTGATTGGTCGAGGGGTTATCTCCATATACCATACATTGCCGATAGGGAGCCATATGGTTTGGGTGATAAGGGTTGCTGTTAAACTTTAATAGAATAAAAATACATTACATGTATTTATTTGTGTTATTTTTAATTACGTTTTTAAGGAATAATAAAACATGTGGCAGGATGAATGCAAGCTAGCGCATACACATCTAGCGGGGCCCGTCAGGCCGCAGGCACGGGTTGTTAGGGGTAGGCACAAGCGCCACGGCATATTTTAAAAGAATGTGGGGATCTGAACGGGCTGGTAGGAGTAGTTGCATGGCACTGGTAATTATACTATATTGGCAACCACTTGAGCCAGGTCATATGACCTACCAGGAAGTTATAAAAGGCTGCCAAGATGGAATCTCATTCTCTTGCTGCTGTGTTTTACAACTGGACATGGGGTGGGTTCTTCTTCCCTGTGGGTAAGGAAAGGAGTAGAGGGTTTGTTTGAGAACTTGAATGTTTCATTTTAATTTTACCAGGGTGACTGCTAGCAGCATGTAACTCTTCGTGGAGGACGCGGAGGTGACTGTTTGGAATTTTATCATTTGACGTGATCCCCTACGAGCTGATGGGCTACAGACACTGAGGCTCTGGTCACTTGGGTTATACTGTGGGATTTAAAAGGGTCTATGTTTCTTTGTTGATTGTTTCTTTGTACCTGTAGCATTGGAACGCTTCCTCTTGGTGTTGCTGTGCTGCGAGGGCATTAAGCATTCCTGCAAAGGACCAGACTAGCCACTGTTTTAGGTTTATTTGATAGGCTTGTAAGTTGTAAGTGTAATTGTAGTATTGTATTTTGGGCGGTGGACATCGGCCGCTACCCTCCCCTTATGTTTGTACATGGGATCTTTCTGTACAAGGCCGGATCCGCACAGGCTTTTGCTCTGCTGTTGGGGTGCCACACTGAGTGGACACTGTACTGTTGTATGTAGTGTTTGTCGTGTTGTATGCTGTGTGGTGTTGAGTTTTGCTGTTTTCTTTGTCACCAGGGGCCTCCTGAGCTGAGAGCTGCGTGTGCTGATCTGACCTTACCATCTGGAGGATAGTCAGCTGCCCCCCACCCCCAGCAACCTTCATTTGTCTGATTTTAGATATTTGTAATAGATATTTGTAATAAAGTGGATTGGGTTTTATTTTTACATGCCTCTTTGTTATTGTCCCTTTGCGGGGAGGGTTCGAACTTCGCCACGTTACAGAAGGAACATTAGGGGTTACCAGGAGGTGGCGTAGTCAGAGCAGTGTGGGTATTCTGTGCTTTGGGCACCACAAGAAAGCACCGAAATGTTTTAAAGGAACTTTAGCGTTAATTTTAAAGAGAAAAAAAAAGAATCAAGGAATAACCCTGTTAATTCTTGTTTAAATAAATTAACGCAAGAGAGTCGGCTCTTTAACGAAAACTGTG
The DNA here is from genome assembly GCF_023856365.1 of Brienomyrus brachyistius. NCBI lineage: Eukaryota > Metazoa > Chordata > Actinopteri > Osteoglossiformes > Mormyridae > Brienomyrus > Brienomyrus brachyistius. The sequence goes on along the minus strand of NC_064538.1, from coordinate 2,096,291 downwards.
TGGCTCTATGCGCATGCGCTGCATGAGCGAGCCAGAGAGGAGAGCGCATTCGCTAATTTAATCAAGAATTAACCGCGTTATTCCTTGATTCTTGTTGAAATGCTTAGAGCGTTTTACTTTACATTGGCAGAAAAGTGCTTCATTACTTAAACCCCTATAACCATAACGTTAATTTGAAATAACAGGCGCTCCTCTGGTGTCGCCATTTTGAAACGGGCTGGCCAATATCGTTTCGACCGCTTTTTTCAAACAGACCTGCCGATTATGGCCGAGCTCTGGGACTCGCTCATTTCGCTGTTTAAATGCTTTCTTCAACCTAACACTGGTAAATAATGTTTTTCCTTCTAATTCTTTAAGCATGTTGATTAAATGTAATGAGTTTAAGTTTTCTTTTAAAACGACGTGCTGCATGTTAATTGCTTTCGCTTGTGCTTGTTTAAACTCAGCATTTGCTCTTCTGCTGCTTTCGGGCATGTTTGTACTGGTTTAAATTCCGCCTGCTTTCTTCTAAAATAACGCTAAAGTTTTTCTTAAACATTTTGGTGCTTGCTTTTAAAATACGCCGTGGCGCTTGTGCACACATGGCTGCGGCCGGACTGGTCCCCGCTGGACGTGTATTTTGCATTCATTCCGTTATGTTTTATTCCTTAAAGACGTAATTAAAAATACAACATAAATACATGTAATGTATTTTCATTCTATTAAAGTTTAAAGGCAACCCTTACCACCCAAACCATATGGCCCCCTATAGGCAACACGTGTAATAGACATTTGGAATATTCCTGACATTTAACATCTACTCACATTCAATTGAAAACACCTGTGTCTTCATTTTTAATGATTTATTTACAAGTATTTACATATTTCAGTAGTACTGATAGTCAGTGTTCTATGTTGAGTCGCATCTCCTCCCTTGCCTTGCTCTCCTTCACCATTGCCTTGCTCTCCTTCACCATTGCCTTGCTCTCCTCCACCATTGCCTTGCTTTTCTCCACCATTGCCTTGCTTTTCTCCACCATTGCCTTGTACTCCTCCTCCATTGCCTTGCACTTCTCCTCCATTGCCCTGTACTTCTCCTCCATTGCCTTGCTCTCCTCCTCCATTGCCTTGCACTCCTCCACCATTGCCTTGCTCTCCTCCTCCATTGCCTTGCACTCCTTCACCATTGCCTTGCTCTCCTCCTCCTCCTCCATTGCCTTGTACTCCTCCATTGCCTTGTACTCCTCCTCCATTGCCTTGTATTCCTCCTCCATTGCCTTGTACTTCTCCTCCTCCTCCATTGCCTTGTACTTCTCCTCCTCCACCTTTGCCTGGCTCTCCTCCACCTTTGCCTGGCTCTCCTCCTTCACCGCCACTGTCTGGCTCTCCTCCTTCACCGCCACTGTCTGGCTCTCCTCCTTCACCGCCACTGTCTGGCTCTCCTCCTTCACCGCCACTGTCTGGCTCTCCTCCTTCACCGCCACTGTCTGGCTCTCCTCCTTCACCGCCACTGTCTGGCTATCCTCCATCGCCAATGTCTGGCTATCCTCCATCGCCAATGTCTGGCTATCCTCCATCGCCAATGTCTGGCTATCCTCCATCGCCAATGTCTGGCTGTCCTCCATCGCCAATGTCTGGCTGTCCTCCATCGCCAATGTCTGGCTGTCCTCCTCTATCGCCAATGTCTGGCTGTCCTCCTCTATCGCCAATGTCTGGCTGTCCTCCTCTATCGCCAATGTCTGGCTGTCCTCCATCGCCACTGTCTGGCTCTCCACCACCATTGCCTTTTTTCCTTTCCCTTTTTTTGTAAAAAGCTTCTTCAGCCAGGATTTCTTTTTCTTTCCTTCTTTGTCCTTTTTTCTTTCCTCCTTTGCGTCTATAGCTTCTCCAGCGTCCTTTGGTACCGCTGGGGGCCTAAAGCAATTGAGAAAAATCCACTTCATATTGAGATGCTTCTTCTTCGAAATCAGATTTGTTTTGAAGTGGTATTGGTGCCTACAGCAGAATTTATACCTTCAGAATGATGACATCAGAGTTGTCACGGTAACATTGTGTTCTAGAATTCAACTGTAGGTGCCATATTTGGTCAGTGGTTCAATTTTTTTTAAATTCTCTGCATTTTTTATATGCTTTATTCAGCTCATATTCTGCAGCATATATTGTATGAATTTCCATATTTACCTTAATTAGTTTACTCGCAGATAATATTCTGTACTTGCAAATAGGGATATAGGAAAATAGGTCCGATATCAGCCAAAAAAAAAACTATCGGATTATATCGGACTGCGTTAAAAATCTCCGATATAAGCAGTCCGTTCCGCTAAAATCTCCGTTACAGCTATTCTATCCAGCAGCGTCCAGAGCCAGCGTGCAAAGCCCACGTGATCACAACACTGCTTGCTAGCGAAGTAGCGAAGAAAAAGACCGATGTCGGTCGTGTGGCAGTATTTTTCATTAAAGTCCGAAAAAGACAGTGTGGCTCAGTGCAACACTTGTCATGCACAAGTTTCCCGTGGTGGAACAGAACCGGGAAAGTTTAATACGTCCAACCTCATCGCGCATTTGAAGCAGCATCACAAAACTCTGCATGAGGACTTTCGCAAGACCACTGAGTTAAAGAAACAAATTGAAATTGAAACTTTGGACACTCAACCTTTAGCAGTTGGTCAATTAACAATTTTTTTTTCTTATGTTCCTGCTCTCAGCTGTTCCTACCATTTGCTGATGGTAAAAAATAAATAACTGAAGTGACCTTTAATTAGTATTTTGCACTTTAAAAAATATATTTTTGTTTATTTAATTAAGATATTTTTCAGGGTCTTAATATTTATTCTTTAATTCTTTTTTATATATTCTTATGTAAAAGGTTCACATTTATGCAACCAATAGTTAATAAATTGGTCGTTTTTTTCCCATACTTACTGTTGCTGACTTTTGTTCTCAGTTTGATCTAGCCGTTCATACAGTCCCTGACAAAAGTCTTGTCGCTTGTGTACAAATTGACCTCAAGTGCCGCTGAAATATATTTCTAATCAAGATTTTTTTACAAGAAATGGCTCATTTTATTCCCAACAGCTTTTGTAGTAATGTTTCAGTGCAAAACGAAACTGTCAAAAAGTATTCTAATATTCAAAGCTTGGTAAAGCCCATTGAGTCCATTTTTTCAAAGACATAAGTGTTGTCGCCTTGTCATATGAGCTTCACCTGTGACTAATAATGGATCAATTAGGTCTCAGGTGTGTATAAAAAGAACCCCACTACACTAGACCTTCACATCAACTGCAACTAGACCTCTGCAAACATGCCTAAGATTCACCCTGAGACTAAAGTGTTGATCATCAAGAGGCTGAAGACCGGATCCACTGCTGATGTGGCAGACACCTTCAATGTGTCTCAGCGTCAAGTACAGAGGATAAAAAAAAGATTTGAAGAGACTGGAGACGTTTTTGACAAGCCCAGGTCAGGCAGACCCTGCAAGACAACTGCTCCACGAGACCGTTTGTTGGTTCGAAAATCCAAGGCCAGCCCATTTTCCACTGCAGCAGAACTCCACGAGACCTGGTCACCTGAAGTCCCTGTGTCAACCAGAACAGTTTGTCGGATTCTGTCTGGAAATGGCCTCCATGGTCGAATCAGTGCCCAGAAGCCAGCACTGAACAAAAGACAATTGAAAAACCGTGTGGCATTTGCCAAAGCCCACAGCCTGCTAAAAGGATGGGCGCTGGAAAAGTGGCAGAAGGTGGATTTTTCAGATGAATCTTCTGTTGAATTACACCACAGTCGCCACAAATATTGCAGGAGACCTACTGGAGCCCGCATGGATCCGAGATTCACCCAGAAAACAGTGAAGTTTGGTGGTGGAAAAATCATGGTCTGGGGTTACATCCAGTATGGGGGTGTGCGAGAGATCTGCAGGGTGGAAGGCAACATCAAAAGTCTGACATACCAAGAAATCTTAGCTACCTTTTATATTCCCAACCATAAAAGAGGCCAAATTCTGTAGCAGGATGGTGCTCCATCACATACTTCCATCTCCACATCAAAGTTTCTCAAGGCGTAGAAGATCAAGATGCTCCAGTATTGGCCAGCCCAGTCACCAGACATGAACATCATTGAGCATGTGTGGGGTAGGATGAAAGAGGAAGCATGGAAGATGAAACCTAAGAATATTGATGAACTCTGGGAGGCATGCAAGACTGCTTTCTTTGCTATTCCTGATGACTTCATCAATAAATTGTATGAATCCTTGCCAAACCGCATGGATGCAGTCCTTCAAGCTCATGGAAGTCATACTTTAATACAAGATATTAAATTTGGATCTCACAGCACCACTACTTAATTTGCTGACATATTTTTGTATTTGCAGTACATTTGGTCAATTTCTGTATAGGCGACAAAACTTTTGTCTTGCCAAAATTTTGACCTTTCTGTCTTTATTAAATGATAAATCTTTTTTCAGTGAAACTACTTCATTTCAATGCATTAAACATCATTTGGTAGGGTTTTAGCTTTTCATATGAGCTATTTGTAACATCAATTGATTAATTAAAAGTCAAGTTAATAGCAGGTGTTTCTACAAAATAGATAAGCAACAAGACTTTTGTCAGGGACTGTACATTCCACACAACGAAATGGGTAAAAGTATTCATGATTTGTGCTGATTATTGTATCGGATTTGTATCGGTATCGGTTAGTACTGAAGGCTGCAATATCGGTATCGTATCGGAAGTTAAAACGTTGTATCGGGACATCCCTACTTGCAAACAATGCAGAAACCTACCAAACATTGCCGGGCCGTTCCTGTGCTCACAGAGCGTAGTGAGCTTTACTTTACTCAGGAGGAGGACAGGCTCACATTTTCTGACCGTGGCCTTGCTGTGCTATATTGTGAAAGGTGCTGAACTTAGTGATGAGACAGTTAATACCCAGATTCTGGAGATCGTCAAAGTGAGGCCCAGTGACTTCAAGCTGGGAATCGGGGCTTGCTAAGTTTATGCAATATCACGTGACCGATGACTTCCGATTCATCCTGAGGTGTAAGAGGCTTCGAATCCTGTTGGCTCTTCAAAACTTTTATATAAGTGAGATGATTCTAATTAGCAATGGTAGTGGAGGCCAGTTTAACCAAAGAACCAACCGCCAGGTGATGGGTCACAGCAAGGAGGGGTATGGGGTTGGGTTTCAGTGTTTGGGTACATTTAATGGAGGTAAGATAAAACATTTGGTAAGGTTTAGCAGCGTCTGTAATATCCCTGCATTGTAGGCAGAGCTTTCTGGATAGATTCTGGACACACACACCCTCGTATTGGACAAATTGATTCAGAAAATGGATGGATGGATGGATGGAATGCAGTGTTTTTCATGTGTTTTCATGAGTGGAAGTGAACTTTTACAGAACTGAGTATTTGAGTAAGTAGGAGAAAAATCCATTTTTCATTAATCTTATTGCCTGTATTTTTGCCCCTTATTTTGAGCTGTTTTAAATGCTGCACTGTTCAGTTGCAAATGGTAGGTCCCTCTGAATCCCATCTTCGCTTTACTCCACCTCCTGTTATTCACAGGTATCTGACTCTCGAATCCGGCTGAAATGATCCCAGTCGATTTTCCAATCTCCGCCTTTTCTATTTGGCAGAATGCACAGCCTGGATCCAAACTGCCTTCCTTCCCAGTTGGACTAACAGTTGGCTCCACCTGACACTCTATACCATTTAAACCTCAGCTGATCACAGAGCTTATTGCAGGATGTGCGTTTGTTCCTCTCCATGTGTTGTGGGGCTGCCTTGCCTAACTCCTATAGTAAGGAGAAGGTCATAAACTTGTGTTCTTATGTTTTAATAATTCTGAAATGGGTACGAAATGAGCAGCAGGACGATATAGAGCTAAAAGGTGCGATTTTTCTAGCACTACGATTTTCTAGCACTAAGAAAGGCAGCACTGCCTTGCTGAATGTGATTTCTGTGGCAAAAAGATGGTGATATTGCTGGCAAGCGGTCTTTTTATTAAACTCAAATGTAACTCTGTCAAAGTACAATTTTACCAGGGTCCCTGAATTCGCTTGAGATGCTCTGTTAAATGAACCCCCCAGAAGACAGAATGAAGCTGTAATTCATACAGGTGGCAAAACTAAAATGTCTCTTGGTAATTTCATCAGGGCGGTGATGGAATTACAAATGTGCATGTTTTCGGCGAGTAATGGATGAGGTGATATGAAACATGCAGTTGTCTGTAATCGCTGCAGCTTTGGGGAAAAAAACTAGCATCCCTTTAAAATTCATTACATTAGGATGGCAGGCAGAGGTCACTGCAGTTTGGACGTGCCAGGAACAGAGGAATAAAGCCAAGTAGAATGTATGGAACTTCCAGTCTTTCTGTAATATTTCACAGAGTAAGGCATAACTAAAGGCACTGCTGAGAAAATGAGCGTAGAGGATTACAGTAGTAAAATGGTAATCCCTACTATATACACTCCATATACGATACACGTTTTATATACATTTTATTATGTATACATATTTTATATGCAGCTCTGGAAACAAGAGACCGCATGTTGGAAAGGCTCTTGTAGCTTTAAGGAACACTGCTGCGTGCAAAGGACTGTGGGTGCACGCGTGACGAGAGCGCGCGGGAGAGCCTGAAGGAGTAGGCAGCACGTCGGCGAGCTGCAGTTTATGTGTAGTTAGTTTAGTTGTTCCTGGCAGTAAATACAGTCCCTGGTTTTTATGTATGCGTCACTGACGAATGTAAGTACTAAGTTTATTGATTATAAGTGATAAGTGACGCTGTGCTAATTTAGTTTACTTAATTGCGCGGCTAGGTTAACGTGACCTAGCTTGCTTACTGTTATAATTATCGCTGACGAGTGTTCAGTTGTATACCTCGGAAAGATATTTGCGTTTATTTCCCGTCCAATCATTCCCTCTAATACGAATTGTTGCTAATGTAATGTATTGTTGTGGGTATAGCCGAACTTATCAATGTTAAGGCGATGTGGTACAATTATGCATTATGTTAGTGTATTATGGTAATAACCATTGTAGGCACTGTGGTAATTTGTTTTTCCTGTTTATTTGTTATAGAACCACAAATAAATACAAACTTACTTACTTACCAAACCACTTCGTCTGAGTGTGCATCCAACTGACCTCAAGTAAGATAAGCCAGAGTACAACTAATTGCTCCCCCCTCCTGATTGAGAACGTGTATCTGGTGAAATACCCCCCCATCCTGAATCGTGACTGATATCCCACAGCGAGTACTACCCTCCTGCAGCAACCCCTTACAGTTTCCCAGGGGAGTGTGGCCCCCCTTTCCCACACCGCATCAAATTTTTCAGTTTCACTCATTTCTCAGTTTATGGGTTATGGGTATGAGCCTGTGTAAAATACACTTTTTTTTTGCAAACTCCAGCCTGGCTCTTCCCTGCTTCTCATTGATGAAGGGCTTCTTTCTTGCTTTATGGGTCTTCAGCGCTGCTTCTAGGAGCCTGTCCCACCAGTACGCTTCACACTTAATGTTTTCCATTCCTTTTGAAGGTCACTTGAGGTCATCCTCCGATTTGTTAGACACTGATGGATAAGTTGATGGTCATCTCTGGCATTAGAAGGTTGCTTCTGCCCTCTACCTGGCTGGTTTTTGATTTTTCCCAGTGTCTCCTGCTTCTTCACCCTGTTCTTGTGTACTGCGGTCTTAGAAACTCACGAGCATGGAAGCAGCCTGCCTCACAGTGTAGCCTTCTGCCAGCAGAACCAGGATTAAACCAGAATTTAACAATGCAGATTTTAAAAAAGTATATAGAGTGGTCTCTTAATTTTTTACAGAGCTGTGTATTGTTTATATGTACCTATTTTATCTTTTGGCTGCATGTTTGAACCTGAGACCAGTTTTCAAATGGAGTCTGTTTCAGAATACTACATTCACACCCCCAAAACCTTCATATCCCAAATACTGCATCATGAAAGGTGAAAATTGGTAGGTTTATGCTAGTGAAATAATGAAGATAGATGTTGCTGCTTTTAAATCATTAACAAGGTTGTTTATTGAAATGGTTTATTGAAAGGCATCTAACAATTTCAAACACATATGGAGATATAATAGACATTCGCCTCAGAATTATATTTTATGTAATTTTATCTTTAAAGTGACCTTATTAAATTTGTTCCCCGAAGTAATAATTTCATCCCACACCCTGAGTGCTTTTGCACGCTGGTTATATGTGCTGTTAGTGTGCTAACAGCATTTTCTACCCAGGGAGTCTGATCGAAACCCAAAATCAAGCTGCTGCTGTGAGCTCCTGCTGAGCACCCTGCTCGGAGGCATGTACACTCGACGGACGCTACGGAGTGTTTAACAGTGATTTCAATGATCTATATTCTTGTCCTCAGTAGGCGTTATGATGCTGATGTGTCACTGAACGTGTCAGCCAATGTAGTCCATATCTGTTTTGATATCTTACTCCTGGGGATACCTGCATTTCTAGGTACACATTGAACTGCTTATAGACTTTTCCCAGTTTAGACCGTAAACCCGAACTGGACTGTGCATGAGCAGATAAGTATCATTTCCGCTCACTACTGCTTCACGGCAGCTGGGCGATTTCACAAATTGATTTATTGCAGTTTTTTTTTTTTTAACAAAGGTTGTACTTAGCACTTATTTGAATTATTGTGTATATATGTGTTTTTAGGGGGCAGCATGGTGCTGCAGTGGTTAGCACTGTTGCCTCACACCTCTGGAACCTGGGTTCGAGTCTCCACCTGGGTCACATGCGTGCGGAGTTTGCATGTTCTCCCCATGTCATCGTGGGGTTTCCTCCGGGTACTCCGGTTTCCCCCCACAGTCCAAAAACATGCTGAGGCTAATTGGAGTTACTAAATTGCCCATAGGTGTGCATGTGAGAGTGCATGGTGTGCGAGTGTGCCCTGTGATTGGCTGACCCCCCATCCTGGGTTGTTCCCTGCCTCATGCCCATTGCTTCCGGGATAGGCTCCAGACCCCCCGTGACCCAGTAGGATAAGCAGTTTGGAAAATGGATGGATATGTGTTTTTAAATTACAAAGATTATTTTATTTAAAAATAGTATTTAGCACGATTTGGCTTATTACAGTTTAATAATAGTTTGTAATTATGACATGTTATAATGTATTTTTAAATTATTATAATCGTATTTTTTAATAATTTGTAATTAAAAAAATAGTCTGTGGTACATTGGGCGGAGCTACAATTTGGCCGTCATTGTTATTATGAATTATGACGTCATAAGTAGGAGGGGGAGCGTATCCCTTATTCTGATTGGTCGAGGGGTTATCTCCATATACCATACATTGCCGATAGGGAGCCATATGGTTTGGGTGATAAGGGTTGCTGTTAAACTTTAATAGAATAAAAATACATTACATGTATTTATTTGTGTTATTTTTAATTACGTTTTTAAGGAATAATAAAACATGTGGCAGGATGAATGCAAGCTAGCGCATACACATCTAGCGGGGCCCGTCAGGCCGCAGGCACGGGTTGTTAGGGGTAGGCACAAGCGCCACGGCATATTTTAAAAGAATGTGGGGATCTGAACGGGCTGGTAGGAGTAGTTGCATGGCACTGGTAATTATACTATATTGGCAACCACTTGAGCCAGGTCATATGACCTACCAGGAAGTTATAAAAGGCTGCCAAGATGGAATCTCATTCTCTTGCTGCTGTGTTTTACAACTGGACATGGGGTGGGTTCTTCTTCCCTGTGGGTAAGGAAAGGAGTAGAGGGTTTGTTTGAGAACTTGAATGTTTCATTTTAATTTTACCAGGGTGACTGCTAGCAGCATGTAACTCTTCGTGGAGGACGCGGAGGTGACTGTTTGGAATTTTATCATTTGACGTGATCCCCTACGAGCTGATGGGCTACAGACACTGAGGCTCTGGTCACTTGGGTTATACTGTGGGATTTAAAAGGGTCTATGTTTCTTTGTTGATTGTTTCTTTGTACCTGTAGCATTGGAACGCTTCCTCTTGGTGTTGCTGTGCTGCGAGGGCATTAAGCATTCCTGCAAAGGACCAGACTAGCCACTGTTTTAGGTTTATTTGATAGGCTTGTAAGTTGTAAGTGTAATTGTAGTATTGTATTTTGGGCGGTGGACATCGGCCGCTACCCTCCCCTTATGTTTGTACATGGGATCTTTCTGTACAAGGCCGGATCCGCACAGGCTTTTGCTCTGCTGTTGGGGTGCCACACTGAGTGGACACTGTACTGTTGTATGTAGTGTTTGTCGTGTTGTATGCTGTGTGGTGTTGAGTTTTGCTGTTTTCTTTGTCACCAGGGGCCTCCTGAGCTGAGAGCTGCGTGTGCTGATCTGACCTTACCATCTGGAGGATAGTCAGCTGCCCCCCACCCCCAGCAACCTTCATTTGTCTGATTTTAGATATTTGTAATAGATATTTGTAATAAAGTGGATTGGGTTTTATTTTTACATGCCTCTTTGTTATTGTCCCTTTGCGGGGAGGGTTCGAACTTCGCCACGTTACAGAAGGAACATTAGGGGTTACCAGGAGGTGGCGTAGTCAGAGCAGTGTGGGTATTCTGTGCTTTGGGCACCACAAGAAAGCACCGAAATGTTTTAAAGGAACTTTAGCGTTAATTTTAAAGAGAAAAAAAAAGAATCAAGGAATAACCCTGTTAATTCTTGTTTAAATAAATTAACGCAAGAGAGTCGGCTCTTTAACGAAAACTGTGTGGCTCTATGCGCATGCGCTGCATGAGCGAGCCAGAGAGGAGAGCGCATTCGCTAATTTAATCAAGAATTAACCGCGTTATTCCTTGATTCTTGTTGAAATGCTTAGAGCGTTTTACTTTACATTGGCAGAAAAGTGCTTCATTACTTAAACCCCTATAACCATAACGTTAATTTGAAATAACAGGCGCTCCTCTGGTGTCGCCATTTTGAAACGGGCTGGCCAATATCGTTTCGACCGCTTTTTTCAAACAGACCTGCCGATTATGGCCGAGCTCTGGGACTCGCTCATTTCGCTGTTTAAATGCTTTCTTCAACCTAACACTGGTAAATAATGTTTTTCCTTCTAATTCTTTAAGCATGTTGATTAAATGTAATGAGTTTTCTTTTAAAACGACGTGCTGCATGTTAATTGCTTTCGCTTGTGCTTGTTTAAACTCAGCATTTGCTCTTCTGCTGCTTTCGGGCATGTTTGTACTGGTTTAAATTCCGCCTGCTTTCTTCTAAAATAACGCTAAAGTTTTTCTTAAACATTTTGGTGCTTGCTTTTAAAATACGCCGTGGCGCTTGTGCACACATGGCTGCGGCCGGACTGGTCCCCGCTGGACGTGTATTTTGCATTCATTCCGTTATGTTTTATTCCTTAAAGACGTAATTAAAAATACAACATAAATACATGTAATGTATTTTCATTCTATTAAAGTTTAAAGGCAACCCTTACCACCCAAACCATATGGCCCCCTATAGGCAACACGTGTAATAGACATTTGGAATATTCCTGACATTTAACATCTACTCACATTCAATTGAAAACACCTGTGTCTTCATTTTTAATGATTTATTTACAAGTATTTACATATTTCAGTAGTACTGATAGTCAGTGTTCTATGTTGAGTCGCATCTCCTCCCTTGCCTTGCTCTCCTTCACCATTGCCTTGCTCTCCTTCACCATTGCCTTGCTCTCCTCCACCATTGCCTTGCTTTTCTCCACCATTGCCTTGTACTCCTCCTCCATTGCCTTGCACTTCTCCTCCATTGCCCTGTACTTCTCCTCCATTGCCTTGCTCTCCTCCTCCATTGCCTTGCACTCCTCCACCATTGCCTTGCTCTCCTCCTCCATTGCCTTGCACTCCTTCACCATTGCCTTGCTCTCCTCCTCCTCCTCCATTGCCTTGTACTCCTCCATTGCCTTGTACTCCTCCTCCATTGCCTTGTATTCCTCCTCCATTGCCTTGTACTTCTCCTCCTCCTCCATTGCCTTGTACTTCTCCTCCTCCACCTTTGCCTGGCTCTCCTCCACCTTTGCCTGGCTCTCCTCCTTCACCGCCACTGTCTGGCTCTCCTCCTTCACTGCCACTGTCTGGCTCTCCTCCTTCACCGCCACTGTCTGGCTCTCCTCCTTCACCGCCAATGTCTGGCTATCCTCCTTCACCGCCAATGTCTGGCTATCCTCCATCGCCAATGTCTGGCTATCCTCCATCGCCAATGTCTGGCTATCCTCCATCGCCAATGTCTGGCTGTCCTCCATCGCCAATGTCTGGCTGTCCTCCTCTATCGCCAATGTCTGGCTGTCCTCCTCTATCGCCAATGTCTGGCTGTCCTCCATCGCCACTGTCTGGCTCTCCACCACCATTGCCTTTTTTCCTTTCCCTTTTTTTGTAAAAAGCTTCTTCAGCCAGGATTTCTTTTTCTTTCCTTCTTTGTCCTTTTTTCTTTCCTCCTTTGCGTCTATAGCTTCTCCAGCGTCCTTTGGTACCGCTGGGGGCCTAAAGCAATTGAGAAAAATCCACTTCATATTGAGATGCTTCTTCTTCGAAATCAGATTTGTTTTGAAGTGGTATTGGTGCCTACAGCAGAATTTATACCTTCAGAATGATGACGTCAGAGTTGTCACGGTAACATTGTGTTCTAGAATTCAACTGTAGGTGCCATATTTGGTCAGTGGTTCAATTTTTTTTAAATTCTCTGCATTTTTTATATGCTTTATTCAGCTCATATTCTGCAGCATATATTGTATGAATTTCCATATTTACCTTAATTAGTTTACTCGCAGATAATATTCTGTACTTGCAAATAGGGATATAGGAAAATAGGTCCGATATCAGCCAAAAAAAAAACTATCGGATTATATCGGACTGCGTTAAAAATCTCCGATATAAGCAGTCCGTTCCGCTAAAATCTCCGTTACAGCTATTCTATCCAGCAGCGTCCAGAGCCAGCGTGCAAAGCCCACGTGATCACAACACTGCTTGCTAGCGAAGTAGCGAAGAAAAAGACCGATGTCGGTCGTGTGGCAGTATTTTTCATTAAAGTCCGAAAAAGACAGTGTGGCTCAGTGCAACACTTGTCATGCACAAGTTTCCCGTGGTGGAACAGAACCGGGAAAGTTTAATACGTCCAACCTCATCGCGCATTTGAAGCAGCATCACAAAACTCTGCATGAGGACTTTCGCAAGACCACTGAGTTAAAGAAACAAATTGAAATTGAAACTTTGGACACTCAACCTTTAGCAGTTGGTCAATTAACAATTTTTTTTTCTTATGTTCCTGCTCTCAGCTGTTCCTACCATTTGCTGATGGTAAAAAATAAATAACTGAAGTGACCTTTAATTAGTATTTTGCACTTTAAAAAATATATTTTTGTTTATTTAATTAAGATATTTTTCAGGGTCTTAATATTTATTCTTTAATTCTTTTTTATATATTCTTATGTAAAAGGTTCACATTTATGCAACCAATAGTTAATAAATTGGTCGTTTTTTTCCCATACTTACTGTTGCTGACTTTTGTTCTCAGTTTGATCTAGCCGTTCATACAGTCCCTGACAAAAGTCTTGTCGCTTGTGTACAAATTGACCTCAAGTGCCGCTGAAATATATTTCTAATCAAGATTTTTTTACAAGAAATGGCTCATTTTATTCCCAACAGCTTTTGTAGTAATGTTTCAGTGCAAAACGAAACTGTCAAAAAGTATTCTAATATTCAAAGCTTGGTAAAGCCCATTGAGTCCATTTTTTCAAAGACATAAGTGTTGTCGCCTTGTCATATGAGCTTCACCTGTGACTAATAATGGATCAATTAGGTCTCAGGTGTGTATAAAAAGAACCCCACTACACTAGACCTTCACATCAACTGCAACTAGACCTCTGCAAACATGCCTAAGATTCACCCTGAGACTAAAGTGTTGATCATCAAGAGGCTGAAGACCGGATCCACTGCTGATGTGGCAGACACCTTCAATGTGTCTCAGCGTCAAGTACAGAGGATAAAAAAAAGATTTGAAGAGACTGGAGACGTTTTTGACAAGCCCAGGTCAGGCAGACCCTGCAAGACAACTGCTCCACGAGACCGTTTGTTGGTTCGAAAATCCAAGGCCAGCCCATTTTCCACTGCAGCAGAACTCCACGAGACCTGGTCACCTGAAGTCCCTGTGTCAACCAGAACAGTTTGTCGGATTCTGTCTGGAAATGGCCTCCATGGTCGAATCAGTGCCCAGAAGCCAGCACTGAACAAAAGACAATTGAAAAACCGTGTGGCATTTGCCAAAGCCCACAGCCTGCTAAAAGGATGGGCGCTGGAAAAGTGGCAGAAGGTGGATTTTTCAGATGAATCTTCTGTTGAATTACACCACAGTCGCCACAAATATTGCAGGAGACCTACTGGAGCCCGCATGGATCCGAGATTCACCCAGAAAACAGTGAAGTTTGGTGGTGGAAAAATCATGGTCTGGGGTTACATCCAGTATGGGGGTGTGCGAGAGATCTGCAGGGTGGAAGGCAACATCAAAAGTCTGACATACCAAGAAATCTTAGCTACCTTTTATATTCCCAACCATAAAAGAGGCCAAATTCTGTAGCAGGATGGTGCTCCATCACATACTTCCATCTCCACATCAAAGTTTCTCAAGGCGTAGAAGATCAAGATGCTCCAGTATTGGCCAGCCCAGTCACCAGACATGAACATCATTGAGCATGTGTGGGGTAGGATGAAAGAGGAAGCATGGAAGATGAAACCTAAGAATATTGATGAACTCTGGGAGGCATGCAAGACTGCTTTCTTTGCTATTCCTGATGACTTCATCAATAAATTGTATGAATCCTTGCCAAACCGCATGGATGCAGTCCTTCAAGCTCATGGAAGTCATACTTTAATACAAGATATTAAATTTGGATCTCACAGCACCACTACTTAATTTGCTGACATATTTTTGTATTTGCAGTACATTTGGTCAATTTCTGTATAGGCGACAAAACTTTTGTCTTGCCAAAATTTTGACCTTTCTGTCTTTATTAAATGATAAATCTTTTTTCAGTGAAACTACTTCATTTCAATGCATTAAACATCATTTGGTAGGGTTTTAGCTTTTCATATGAGCTATTTGTAACATCAATTGATTAATTAAAAGTCAAGTTAATAGCAGGTGTTTCTACAAAATAGATAAGCAACAAGACTTTTGTCAGGGACTGTACATTCCACACAACGAAATGGGTAAAAGTATTCATGATTTGTGCTGATTATTGTATCGGATTTGTATCGGTATCGGTTAGTACTGAAGGCTGCAATATCGGTATCGTATCGGAAGTTAAAACGTTGTATCGGGACATCCCTACTTGCAAACAATGCAGAAACCTACCAAACATTGCCGGGCCGTTCCTGTGCTCACAGAGCGTAGTGAGCTTTACTTTACTCAGGAGGAGGACAGGCTCACATTTTCTGACCGTGGCCTTGCTGTGCTATATTGTGAAAGGTGCTGAACTTAGTGATGAGACAGTTAATACCCAGATTCTGGAGATCGTCAAAGTGAGGCCCAGTGACTTCAAGCTGGGAATCGGGGCTTGCTAAGTTTATGCAATATCACGTGACCGATGACTTCCGATTCATCCTGAGGTGTAAGAGGCTTCGAATCCTGTTGGCTCTTCAAAACTTTTATATAAGTGAGATGATTCTAATTAGCAATGGTAGTGGAGGCCAGTTTAACCAAAGAACCAACCGCCAGGTGATGGGTCACAGCAAGGAGGGGTATGGGGTTGGGTTTCAGTGTTTGGGTACATTTAATGGAGGTAAGATAAAACATTTGGTAAGGTTTAGCAGCGTCTGTAATATCCCTGCATTGTAGGCAGAGCTTTCTGGATAGATTCTGGACACACACACCCTCGTATTGGACAAATTGATTCAGAAAATGGATGGATGGATGGATGGAATGCAGTGTTTTTCATGTGTTTTCATGAGTGGAAGTGAACTTTTACAGAACTGAGTATTTGAGTAAGTAGGAGAAAAATCCATTTTTCATTAATCTTATTGCCTGTATTTTTGCCCCTTATTTTGAGCTGTTTTAAATGCTGCACTGTTCAGTTGCAAATGGTAGGTCCCTCTGAATCCCATCTTCGCTTTACTCCACCTCCTGTTATTCACAGGTATCTGACTCTCGAATCCGGCTGAAATGATCCCAGTCGATTTTCCAATCTCCGCCTTTTCTATTTGGCAGAATGCACAGCCTGGATCCAAACTGCCTTCCTTCCCAGTTGGACTAACAGTTGGCTCCACCTGACACTCTATACCATTTAAACCTCAGCTGATCACAGAGCTTATTGCAGGATGTGCGTTTGTTCCTCTCCATGTGTTGTGGGGCTGCCTTGCCTAACTCCTATAGTAAGGAGAAGGTCATAAACTTGTGTTCTTATGTTTTAATAATTCTGAAATGGGTACGAAATGAGCAGCAGGACGATATAGAGCTAAAAGGTGCGATTTTTCTAGCACTACGATTTTCTAGCACTAAGAAAGGCAGCACTGCCTTGCTGAATGTGATTTCTGTGGCAAAAAGATGGTGATATTGCTGGCAAGCGGTCTTTTTATTAAACTCAAATGTAACTCTGTCAAAGTACAATTTTACCAGGGTCCCTGAATTCGCTTGAGATGCTCTGTTAAATGAACCCCCCAGAAGACAGAATGAAGCTGTAATTCATACAGGTGGCAAAACTAAAATGTCTCTTGGTAATTTCATCAGGGCGGTGATGGAATTACAAATGTGCATGTTTTCGGCGAGTAATGGATGAGGTGATATGAAACATGCAGTTGTCTGTAATCGCTGCAGCTTTGGGGAAAAAAACTAGCATCCCTTTAAAATTCATTACATTAGGATGGCAGGCAGAGGTCACTGCAGTTTGGACGTGCCAGGAACAGAGGAATAAAGCCAAGTAGAATGTATGGAACTTCCAGTCTTTCTGTAATATTTCACAGAGTAAGGCATAACTAAAGGCACTGCTGAGAAAATGAGCGTAGAGGATTACAGTAGTAAAATGGTAATCCCTACTATATACACTCCATATACGATACACGTTTTATATACATTTTATTATGTATACATATTTTATATGCAGCTCTGGAAACAAGAGACCGCATGTTGGAAAGGCTCTTGTAGCTTTAAGGAACACTGCTGCGTGCAAAGGACTGTGGGTGCACGCGTGACGAGAGCGCGCGGGAGAGCCTGAAGGAGTAGGCAGCACGTCGGCGAGCTGCAGTTTATGTGTAGTTAGTTTAGTTGTTCCTGGCAGTAAATACAGTCCCTGGTTTTTATGTATGCGTCACTGACGAATGTAAGTACTAAGTTTATTGATTATAAGTGATAAGTGACGCTGTGCTAATTTAGTTTACTTAATTGCGCGGCTAGGTTAACGTGACCTAGCTTGCTTACTGTTATAATTATCGCTGACGAGTGTTCAGTTGTATACCTCGGAAAGATATTTGCGTTTATTTCCCGTCCAATCATTCCCTCTAATACGAATTGTTGCTAATGTAATGTATTGTTGTGGGTATAGCCGAACTTATCAATGTTAAGGCGATGTGGTACAATTATGCATTATGTTAGTGTATTATGGTAATAACCATTGTAGGCACTGTGGTAATTTGTTTTTCCTGTTTATTTGTTATAGAACCACAAATAAATACAAACTTACTTACTTACCAAACCACTTCGTCTGAGTGTGCATCCAACTGACCTCAAGTAAGATAAGCCAGAGTACAACTAATTGCTCCCCCCTCCTGATTGAGAACGTGTATCTGGTGAAATACCCCCCCATCCTGAATCGTGACTGATATCCCACAGCGAGTACTACCCTCCTGCAGCAACCCCTTACAGTTTCCCAGGGGAGTGTGGCCCCCCTTTCCCACACCGCATCAAATTTTTCAGTTTCACTCATTTCTCAGTTTATGGGTTATGGGTATGAGCCTGTGTAAAATACACTTTTTTTTTGCAAACTCCAGCCTGGCTCTTCCCTGCTTCTCATTGATGAAGGGCTTCTTTCTTGCTTTATGGGTCTTCAGCGCTGCTTCTAGGAGCCTGTCCCACCAGTACGCTTCACACTTAATGTTTTCCATTCCTTTTGAAGGTCACTTGAGGTCATCCTCCGATTTGTTAGACACTGATGGATAAGTTGATGGTCATCTCTGGCATTAGAAGGTTGCTTCTGCCCTCTACCTGGCTGGTTTTTGATTTTTCCCAGTGTCTCCTGCTTCTTCACCCTGTTCTTGTGTACTGCGGTCTTAGAAACTCACGAGCATGGAAGCAGCCTGCCTCACAGTGTAGCCTTCTGCCAGCAGAACCAGGATTAAACCAGAATTTAACAATGCAGATTTTAAAAAAGTATATAGAGTGGTCTCTTAATTTTTTACAGAGCTGTGTATTGTTTATATGTACCTATTTTATCTTTTGGCTGCATGTTTGAGCCTGAGACCAGTTTTCAAATGGAGTCTGTTTCAGAATACTACATTCACACCCCCAAAACCTTCATATCCCAAATACTGCATCATGAAAGGTGAAAATTGGTAGGTTTATGCTAGTGAAATAATGAAGATAGATGTTGCTGCTTTTAAATCATTAACAAGGTTGTTTATTGAAATGGTTTATTGAAAGGCATCTAACAATTTCAAACACATATGGAGATATAATAGACATTCGCCTCAGAATTATATTTTATGTAATTTTATCTTTAAAGTGACCTTATTAAATTTGTTCCCCGAAGTAATAATTTCATCCCACACCCTGAGTGCTTTTGCACGCTGGTTATATGTGCTGTTAGTGTGCTAACAGCATTTTCTACCCAGGGAGTCTGATCGAAACCCAAAATCAAGCTGCTGCTGTGAGCTCCTGCTGAGCACCCTGCTCGGAGGCATGTACACTCGACGGACGCTACGGAGTGTTTAACAGTGATTTCTATGATCTATATTCTTGTCCTCAGTAGGCGTTATGATGCTGATGTGTCACTGAACGTGTCAGCCAATGTAGTCCATATCTGTTTTGATATCTTACTCCTGGGGATACCTGCATTTCTAGGTACACATTGAACTGCTTATAGACTTTTCCCAGTTTAGACCGTAAACCCGAACTGGACTGTGCATGAGCAGATAAGTATCATTTCCGCTCACTACTGCTTCACGGCAGCTGGGCGATTTCACAAATTGATTTATTGCAGTTTTTTTTTTTTTAACAAAGGTTGTACTTAGCACTTATTTGAATTATTGTGTATATATGTGTTTTTAGGGGGCAGCATGGTGCTGCAGTGGTTAGCACTGTTGCCTCACACCTCTGGAACCTGGGTTCGAGTCTCCACCTGGGTCACATGCGTGCGGAGTTTGCATGTTCTCCCCATGTCATCGTGGGGTTTCCTCCGGGTACTCCGGTTTCCCCCCACAGTCCAAAAACATGCTGAGGCTAATTGGAGTTACTAAATTGCCCATAGGTGTGCATGTGAGAGTGCATGGTGTGCGAGTGTGCCCTGTGATGGGCTGACCCCCCATCCTGGGTTGTTCCCTGCCTCATGCCCATTGCTTCCGGGATAGGCTCCAGACCCCCCGTGACCCAGTAGGATAAGCAGTTTGGAAAATGGATGGATATGTGTTTTTAAATTACAAAGATTATTTTATTTAAAAATAGTATTTAGCACGATTTGGCTTATTACAGTTTAATAATAGTTTGTAATTATGACATGTTATAATGTATTTTTAAATTATTATAATCGTATTTTTTAATAATTTGTAATTAAAAAAATAGTCTGTGGTACATTGGGCGGAGCTACAATTTGGCCGTCATTGTTATTATGAATTATGACGTCATAAGTAGGAGGGGGAGCGTATCCCTTATTCTGATTGGTCGAGGGGTTATCTCCATATACCATACATTGCCGATAGGGAGCCATATGGTTTGGGTGATAAGGGTTGCTGTTAAACTTTAATAGAATAAAAATACATTACATGTATTTATTTGTGTTATTTTTAATTACGTTTTTAAGGAATAATAAAACATGTGGCAGGATGAATGCAAGCTAGCGCATACACATCTAGCGGGGCCCGTCAGGCCGCAGGCACGGGTTGTTAGGGGTAGGCACAAGCGCCACGGCATATTTTAAAAGAATGTGGGGATCTGAACGGGCTGGTAGGAGTAGTTGCATGGCACTGGTAATTATACTATATTGGCAACCACTTGAGCCAGGTCATATGACCTACCAGGAAGTTATAAAAGGCTGCCAAGATGGAATCTCATTCTCTTGCTGCTGTGTTTTACAACTGGACATGGGGTGGGTTCTTCTTCCCTGTGGGTAAGGAAAGGAGTAGAGGGTTTGTTTGAGAACTTGAATGTTTCATTTTAATTTTACCAGGGTGACTGCTAGCAGCATGTAACTCTTCGTGGAGGACGCGGAGGTGACTGTTTGGAATTTTATCATTTGACGTGATCCCCTACGAGCTGATGGGCTACAGACACTGAGGCTCTGGTCACTTGGGTTATACTGTGGGATTTAAAAGGGTCTATGTTTCTTTGTTGATTGTTTCTTTGTACCTGTAGCATTGGAACGCTTCCTCTTGGTGTTGCTGTGCTGCGAGGGCATTAAGCATTCCTGCAAAGGACCAGACTAGCCACTGTTTTAGGTTTATTTGATAGGCTTGTAAGTTGTAAGTGTAATTGTAGTATTGTATTTTGGGCGGTGGACATCGGCCGCTACCCTCCCCTTATGTTTGTACATGGGATCTTTCTGTACAAGGCCGGATCCGCACAGGCTTTTGCTCTGCTGTTGGGGTGCCACACTGAGTGGACACTGTACTGTTGTATGTAGTGTTTGTCGTGTTGTATGCTGTGTGGTGTTGAGTTTTGCTGTTTTCTTTGTCACCAGGGGCCTCCTGAGCTGAGAGCTGCGTGTGCTGATCTGACCTTACCATCTGGAGGATAGTCAGCTGCCCCCCACCCCCAGCAACCTTCATTTGTCTGATTTTAGATATTTGTAATAGATATTTGTAATAAAGTGGATTGGGTTTTATTTTTACATGCCTCTTTGTTATTGTCCCTTTGCGGGGAGGGTTCGAACTTCGCCACGTTACAGAAGGAACATTAGGGGTTACCAGGAGGTGGCGTAGTCAGAGCAGTGTGGGTATTCTGTGCTTTGGGCACCACAAGAAAGCACCGAAATGTTTTAAAGGAACTTTAGCGTTAATTTTAAAGAGAAAAAAAAAGAATCAAGGAATAACCCTGTTAATTCTTGTTTAAATAAATTAACGCAAGAGAGTCGGCTCTTTAACGAAAACTGTGTGGCTCTATGCGCATGCGCTGCATGAGCGAGCCAGAGAGGAGAGCGCATTCGCTAATTTAATCAAGAATTAACCGCGTTATTCCTTGATTCTTGTTGAAATGCTTAGAGCGTTTTACTTTACATTGGCAGAAAAGTGCTTCATTACTTAAACCCCTATAACCATAACGTTAATTTGAAATAACAGGCGCTCCTCTGGTGTCGCCATTTTGAAACGGGCTGGCCAATATCGTTTCGACCGCTTTTTTCAAACAGACCTGCCGATTATGGCCGAGCTCTGGGACTCGCTCATTTCGCTGTTTAAATGCTTTCTTCAACCTAACACTGGTAAATAATGTTTTTCCTTCTAATTCTTTAAGCATGTTGATTAAATGTAATGAGTTTTCTTTTAAAACGACGTGCTGCATGTTAATTGCTTTCGCTTGTGCTTGTTTAAACTCAGCATTTGCTCTTCTGCTGCTTTCGGGCATGTTTGTACTGGTTTAAATTCCGCCTGCTTTCTTCTAAAATAACGCTAAAGTTTTTCTTAAACATTTTGGTGCTTGCTTTTAAAATACGCCGTGGCGCTTGTGCACACATGGCTGCGGCCGGACTGGTCCCCGCTGGACGTGTATTTTGCATTCATTCCGTTATGTTTTATTCCTTAAAGACGTAATTAAAAATACAACATAAATACATGTAATGTATTTTCATTCTATTAAAGTTTAAAGGCAACCCTTACCACCCAAACCATATGGCCCCCTATAGGCAACACGTGTAATAGACATTTGGAATATTCCTGACATTTAACATCTACTCACATTCAATTGAAAACACCTGTGTCTTCATTTTTAATGATTTATTTACAAGTATTTACATATTTCAGTAGTACTGATAGTCAGTGTTCTATGTTGAGTCGCATCTCCTCCCTTGCCTTGCTCTCCTTCACCATTGCCTTGCTCTCCTTCACCATTGCCTTGCTCTCCTTCACCATTGCCTTGCTCTCCTCCACCATTGCCTTGCTTTTCTCCACCATTGCCTTGTACTCCTCCTCCATTGCCTTGCACTTCTCCTCCATTGCCCTGTACTTCTCCTCCATTGCCTTGCTCTCCTCCTCCATTGCCTTGCACTCCTCCACCATTGCCTTGCTCTCCTCCTCCATTGCCTTGCACTCCTTCACCATTGCCTTGCTCTCCTCCTCCTCCTCCATTGCCTTGTACTCCTCCATTGCCTTGTACTCCTCCTCCATTGCCTTGTATTCCTCCTCCATTGCCTTGTACTTCTCCTCCTCCTCCATTGCCTTGTACTTCTCCTCCTCCACCTTTGCCTGGCTCTCCTCCACCTTTGCCTGGCTCTCCTCCTTCACCGCCACTGTCTGGCTCTCCTCCTTCACTGCCACTGTCTGGCTCTCCTCCTTCACCGCCACTGTCTGGCTCTCCTCCTTCACCGCCACTGTCTGGCTATCCTCCTTCACCGCCAATGTCTGGCTATCCTCCATCGCCAATGTCTGGCTATCCTCCATCGCCAATGTCTGGCTATCCTCCATCGCCAATGTCTGGCTGTCCTCCATCGCCAATGTCTGGCTGTCCTCCTCTATCGCCAATGTCTGGCTGTCCTCCTCTATCGCCAATGTCTGGCTGTCCTCCTCTATCGCCAATGTCTGGCTATCCTCCATCGCCAATGTCTGGCTATCCTCCATCGCCAATGTCTGGCTATCCTCCATCGCCAATGTCTGGCTATCCTCCATCGCCAATGTCTGGCTGTCCTCCATCGCCAATGTCTGGCTGTCCTCCATCGCCAATGTCTGGCTGTCCTCCTCTATCGCCAATGTCTGGCTGTCCTCCTCTATCGCCAATGTCTGGCTGTCCTCCTCTATCGCCAATGTCTGGCTGTCCTCCATCGCCACTGTCTGGCTCTCCACCACCATTGCCTTTTTTCCTTTCCCTTTTTTTGTAAAAAGCTTCTTCAGCCAGGATTTCTTTTTCTTTCCTTCTTTGTCCTTTTTTCTTTCCTCCTTTGCGTCTATAGCTTCTCCAGCGTCCTTTGGTACCGCTGGGGGCCTAAAGCAATTGAGAAAAATCCACTTCATATTGAGATGCTTCTTCTTCGAAATCAGATTTGTTTTGAAGTGGTATTGGTGCCTACAGCAGAATTTATACCTTCAGAATGATGACATCAGAGTTGTCACGGTAACATTGTGTTCTAGAATTCAACTGTAGGTGCCATATTTGGTCAGTGGTTCAATTTTTTTTAAATTCTCTGCATTTTTTATATGCTTTATTCAGCTCATATTCTGCAGCATATATTGTATGAATTTCCATATTTACCTTAATTAGTTTACTCGCAGATAATATTCTGTACTTGCAAATAGGGATATAGGAAAATAGGTCCGATATCAGCCAAAAAAAAAACTATCGGATTATATCGGACTGCGTTAAAAATCTCCGATATAAGCAGTCCGTTCCGCTAAAATCTCCGTTACAGCTATTCTATCCAGCAGCGTCCAGAGCCAGCGTGCAAAGCCCACGTGATCACAACACTGCTTGCTAGCGAAGTAGCGAAGAAAAAGACCGATGTCGGTCGTGTGGCAGTATTTTTCATTAAAGTCCGAAAAAGACAGTGTGGCTCAGTGCAACACTTGTCATGCACAAGTTTCCCGTGGTGGAACAGAACCGGGAAAGTTTAATACGTCCAACCTCATCGCGCATTTGAAGCAGCATCACAAAACTCTGCATGAGGACTTTCGCAAGACCACTGAGTTAAAGAAACAAATTGAAATTGAAACTTTGGACACTCAACCTTTAGCAGTTGGTCAATTAACAATTTTTTTTTCTTATGTTCCTGCTCTCAGCTGTTCCTACCATTTGCTGATGGTAAAAAATAAATAACTGAAGTGACCTTTAATTAGTATTTTGCACTTTAAAAAATATATTTTTGTTTATTTAATTAAGATATTTTTCAGGGTCTTAATATTTATTCTTTAATTCTTTTTTATATATTCTTATGTAAAAGGTTCACATTTATGCAACCAATAGTTAATAAATTGGTCGTTTTTTTCCCATACTTACTGTTGCTGACTTTTGTTCTCAGTTTGATCTAGCCGTTCATACAGTCCCTGACAAAAGTCTTGTCGCTTGTGTACAAATTGACCTCAAGTGCCGCTGAAATATATTTCTAATCAAGATTTTTTTACAAGAAATGGCTCATTTTATTCCCAACAGCTTTTGTAGTAATGTTTCAGTGCAAAACGAAACTGTCAAAAAGTATTCTAATATTCAAAGCTTGGTAAAGCCCATTGAGTCCATTTTTTCAAAGACATAAGTGTTGTCGCCTTGTCATATGAGCTTCACCTGTGACTAATAATGGATCAATTAGGTCTCAGGTGTGTATAAAAAGAACCCCACTACACTAGACCTTCACATCAACTGCAACTAGACCTCTGCAAACATGCCTAAGATTCACCCTGAGACTAAAGTGTTGATCATCAAGAGGCTGAAGACCGGATCCACTGCTGATGTGGCAGACACCTTCAATGTGTCTCAGCGTCAAGTACAGAGGATAAAAAAAAGATTTGAAGAGACTGGAGACGTTTTTGACAAGCCCAGGTCAGGCAGACCCTGCAAGACAACTGCTCCACGAGACCGTTTGTTGGTTCGAAAATCCAAGGCCAGCCCATTTTCCACTGCAGCAGAACTCCACGAGACCTGGTCACCT